>NW_005874423.1:6652-16242 GCF_000147115.1 Myotis lucifugus | reverse complement strand
CCTTTCAGCTACTACATTTTTATTTTTAACTAGTATTATTACCGCTACCATTTTACCATTTTTTAAAGTGTCATTTTATCTTGTCTTTATTTTATTTTAGGACTAATGTTCTCCATTCTATTTTCATCGTTCCTTTAGCAACATTTTTCTCTACCTCAATTTGCCTCTGTGCTAAACAATCTTCCCCACTTTTTCCCTTTTGCTGTCCTGTTTCTCTTACCCTACTCCAGCTTTTGATCTTCCCTATTCTTTTTACCCTCTGTCAAAATTTAACCCTGCTTAAATATCCTATGTCCAATCCCCTGTTCTAAATCCTTATACACCTTTCCCTTATCTTCCTTCACTATCCATTTTTTTTTCTCTCTCTTCTTCTTCTTTTCTCTCTCTATTGTTCTATCGTTGTTTGCCTGATTGACGAGTATATTGGCTTTTTTTTTATTGTTTGTGAGGTTAGACTGCTTATTCTTTTTATATTCCTGCCCCTCCCTCTCCCCCCCTCCCCCCCCGGTTATTTCTGCGCTTCTCTGTCCCCTTGCGTCGCTTGATATTATTGGTTGTTTGTAGTTTGTATTCATCTCCAGGAATCTGTTGCTGCAATTTGTTGGTATTAGTGGTGGACCTATAGGAGTTTTCTCCTCATATAAATAGTCTCTCCCCCTTTTACACTTCACTCTCTTTTCTCTCTTACTTTTTTTCTTCTTTCTTTTTTTTTTCCTCCTCTTTTTCCCCTCCCTTTTCCAATCTCATTTTTGCACTCCTTTTTTTCTTTCTTTCTTTTTTCTCTTCTACCTTTTTCTCTTCTTTCCCCCTTATCTCCCAACTCTCTTAGCTCGGGTGGCCACCTTTATTTGGGGTTAGTAATATCGTAAATACAATAGTGTTCAGTGCCTGGTACGTTGTGCCTTGTTGTGTTGTATTTTGTGCCTATAAATCAACGCAGCAGATTCAAGCAACAGCGGCCTCCTGATCACCACACGCTCTGCCTGGGGAACAGTTGCTGCGTCTGAAGCCTCCCTCCACCAGCCAGAAGAGCCACCACAACTGTGAACAGCACCCATCAGAGGCTCTGCTATCAACAGAGGAGCCGCTGCTACCACAACCGCCCAAGGAGCAACCACAGACCGAGGAGCCACTGCCACCCAGGGAGCAGCCACTGCCACCCAGGGTCCAGCCACTGAACGATTCAACAACTAGTAATGTCAGTGAGATCAAACATGGGTAGACAAAGAAACCCCCAAAGGAAAGAAAAGGAGGACTCGCCAGAAAAGCAGCTAAGTGAGACAGAGATATGCAACATGACGGAAAAAGAATTCAGAATAAGGTTCCTAGAGTACATGCACCGGATGTTCAAGAGGCAAGAAGAAACAGATGAAAAACTCAACTACGTATGCAAGAAGCTAGAAGAAACAGATGAAAAAATCAACAACTTAAGTAAGTCCCAAGAAGAAATGAAGAGCGACATAGCTGCAATGAAAAACACCATTGAAAGTATCAACAGTAGACTGGGAGAAGCGGAGGACCGAATCAGTGAATTAGAAGACAAGGAAGCAAAACACACTCAAACTGTACTGCAAATGGAGAAAAAAATTAAAAGACAGGAGGAGAGCCTAAGGGAACTTTGGGACAACATGAAACGAAGCAACATACTAATAATAGGGGTGCCAGAACAACAGAAAGATGAACATGGATTAGAAAACCTATTCGAAGAAATAATATCAGAAAACATCCCTGAGGTGGGGAAGAAAAGAGTCACACAAGCCCAGAGAGTCCCAAACAAGGTGAACCCGAAAAGACCCACACCAAGACACATCATAATTACCATGGCAAATGTTCAGGATAAAGAGATAATCTTACAGGCTGCAAGAGAGAGGCGGAAAGTAACATACAAGGGATCTCCCATTAGATTATCAAATGATTTCTCAACAGAAACACATCAGGCCAGAAAAGAATGGACGGAAATCTACAAAGTGATGCAAAGCAAAGGACTGAATCCAAGAATACTCTATCCAGCAAGGCTATCATTCAAAATTGAAGGGGAAATAAGAAGCTTCACAGACAAAAAAGGGCTAAGGGAGTTTATCACCACCAAGCCAGCCATGCAAGAAATGCTAAAGGGACTGGTGTAAAAGAAGAAATATCAAGCTCAGAAAGAAAACAGCCACACACACACACAAAAAAAGAAATGGCTACAAACAAGTACCTTTCAATAATAACTTTAAATGTAAATGGACTAAATGCTCCAACTAAAAGACATCGAGTGGCTGAATGGATAAAAAAACATGACCCATACATCTGCTGTCTACAAGAGACCCACCTCATTGGAAAGGACTCACACAGACTGAAAGTGAAGGGATGGAAAAATATCTTTCACGCAAATGGAAAGGAAAAGAAAGCTGGGGTAGCAATACTTTTA
This sequence comes from Myotis lucifugus, assembly GCF_000147115.1. Classification (NCBI taxonomy): domain Eukaryota; kingdom Metazoa; phylum Chordata; class Mammalia; order Chiroptera; family Vespertilionidae; genus Myotis; species Myotis lucifugus. Next base: position 13,829 of record NW_005874423.1, on the reverse strand, counting down.
TCTGACAAAATACATCTCAAAGTGAAGGCCATAACCATAGATAAGGAAGGCCACTTCATAATACTAAAGGGATCAATACAACAAGAAGATATAACCCTGGTAAACATATATGCACCCAATGCAGGAGCACCCACATACATAAGAAAACTTCTGGAAGATATCAGGGGAGAGATCGACAATAACACAATCATAGTAGGGGACTTTAATACACCACTGACATCACTGGATAAATCCGCTAGACAAACAATCAGCAAAGAAACAGCAATCCTAAATGACTCACTAGATCAGATGGACTTAATTGACATCTTCAGAACACTACACCCCACAGCTGCGGAATATACATTCCTCTCAGGTGCTCATGGGACATATTCAAAAATAGACCACATATTGGGTCACAAGCAAAGTCTCCACAAATTCAAGAAGATTGAGATCATAAAAAGCATCTTCTCAGACCACGATGGCATAATGTTAGAAATAAACTACAATAAAAACAACCCAAAATACTCAAACACTTGGAAGCTGAATAGCATGTTATTAAATATTGATTGGGTTACCGATGACATCAAAGAAGAAATTAAAAACATCCTGGACACTAATGACAATGAAAACACAACAATCCAAAACCTCTGGGACACAATGAAAGCAGTCCTGAGAGGGAAGTTTATAGCTCTACAGGCCTATCTCAAAAAACAAGAAAAAATGGTAGTTAATCATCTAACTCTACAACTCAAAGAATTAGAAAGAGAGCAACAAGAAAACCCCAGAGTGAGCAGAAGGAAGGAGATAATAAAGATTAGAGCAGAAATCAATGAAATAGAGACCAAAAAAACAATACAGAAAATCAATGAAACCAAGAGCTGGTTCTTTGAAAGGATAAACAAGATTGACAAACCCCTAGCCAGGCTCACCAAGAAGCAAAGAGAGAGGTCCCAAATAAACCAAATCAGAAATGATAGAGGCGAAATAACAACAGACCCCACAGAAATACAAATGATTGTTAAACAATACTACGGGCAACTCTACTCCAACAAACTAGACAACCTGGAGGAAATGGACAAATTCCTAGAAAAATACAACATTCCAAAACTCAATCAGGAAGAATCTAAAAACCTCAATAGGCCAATAACTATGGAAGAAATTGAAGCAGTCATCAGAAAGCTTCCAGCAAACAAAAGCCCAGGGCCAGACGGCTTCACAGGGGAGTTCTACCAAACATTCAAGGAAGAACTAAAACCTACCCTCCTCAGACTACTACAAAAACTTCAAGAGGAAGGAACGCTTCCAAGCTCATTCTATGAAGCCAGCATCACCCTAATACCACAACCAGGTAAAGACATCACAATGAAAGAGAATTACAGGCCAATATCCCTCATGAACATAGATGCCAAAATCCTCAACAAAATCTTAGCAAATCGGATCCAGCAGTACATCAGAAGGATCATACACCATGACCAAGTAGGATTTATCCCAGAGATGCAAGGATGGTACAACATCCGTAAATCAATAAATGTGATACATCACATAAACAAATTGAAAGAAAAAAACCACATGGTCATATCAATTGATGCAGAAAAAGCATTCGACAAAATCCAACACCCATTTTTGATAAAAACTCTCAGAAAGGTGGGAATAGAAGGATCATACCTCAACATAATAAAAGCCATATATGACAGGCCCACAGCCAACATCATACTCAATGGACAAAAACTAACACCATTTCCCCTAAGAACAGGAACAAGACAGGGATGCCCACTCTCACCACTCCTGTTCAACATAGTACTGGAAGTATTAGCCATTGCAATTAGGCAAGAAGAAGAAATAAAAGGCATCCAAATTGGAAAAGAGGAAGTAAAACTGTCCTTATTTGCAGATGACATGATATTATACATACAAAACCCTAGAGACTCCATCAAAAAGCTACTAGACTTAATACATGAATTTGTCAATGTAGCAGGATACAAAATTAACCCCAAGAAATCTGAGGCATTTCTATACACCAATAGTGAACTTTCAGAAAGGGAGATCAGAAAAACAATCCCATTTACCATCGCACCAAAAAAATTAAGATACCTAGGAATAAACTTAACTAAAGAGGTTAAAGACCTCTACTCAGAAAACTACAGGACGTTGAAAAAAGAGATAGAGGAAGACATAAACAGATGGAAGAACATACCATGTTCTTGGATTGGTAGAATCAACATCATTAAAATGTCCATACTACCCAAAGCAATCTATACATTCAACGCACTTCCCATTAAAATACCAATGGCCTTCTTCAAAGATCTAGAACGAACTCTCCAAAAATTCATCTGGAATAAAAAAAGACCCCGAATAGCTGCAACGATCCTGAGAAAGAACAAAGTAGGTGGGATCTCAATGCCAGATATCAAGCTGTATTACAAAGCCACTGTTCTCAAAACTGCCTGGTACTGGCACAAGAACAGACATATAGATCAGTGGAATAGAATAGAGAGTCCAGAAATTAGCCCGAACCAATATGCTCAATTAATTTTTGACAAAGGAGGCATGAACATACAATGGAGCCAAGATAGTCTCTTCAATAAATGGTGTTGGGAAAATTGGACAGACATATGCAAGAAAATGAAACTAGAGCACCAACTTACACCATACACAAGAATAAACTCAAAATGGATAAAGGACTTAAATGTACGACAGGAAACCATAAAAATTCTAGAAGAATACAAAGGCAACAAAATCTCAGACATATGCCAAAACAATTTCTTCACTGATACAGCTCCTAGGGCAGTTGAAACTAAAGAGAAACTGAACAAATGGGACTACATCAAAATAAAAAGCTTCTGCACAGCAAAAGAAACCATCAACAAAACAACAAGAAAACCCACCTCGTGGGAAAACATATTTGCCAACGTCATATCTGATAAGGGCTTAATCTCCAAAATTTATAGGGAACTCATACAACTTAACAAAAAGAAGATAAACAATCCAATCAAAAAATGGGCAAAGGATCTAAATAGACACCTTTCAAAAGAGGACATTCAGAAAGCCAAGAGACATATGAAAACATGCTCAAACTCACTAATCATCCGAGAGATGCAAATCAAAACAACAATGAGGTACCATCTCACACCTGTCAGAATGGCCATCATCAACATATCAACAAACGACAAGTGCTGGAGAGGATGTGGAGAAAAAGGAACACTTGTGCACTGCTGGTGGGAATGCAGACTGGTGCAGCCACTATGGAAGGCAGTATGGAGGTTCCTCAAAAAATTGGAAATGGAACTCCCATTTGACCCTGTGATCCCACTTCTAGGAATATATCCCAAGAAACCAGAAACACCAATCAGAAAGGATATATGCACCCAGATGTTCATAGCAGCACAATTCACCATAGCTAAGATCTGGAAACAGCCTAAGTGCCCATCAGTAGATGAATGGATTAGAAAACTGTGGTACATCTACACGATGGAATACTATGCTGCTGTTAAAAAGAAGGAACTCCTACCATTTGCAACATCATGGATGGAACTGGAGAGCATTATGCTAAGTGAAACAAGCCAGTCAATGAAGGAAAAATACCACATGATCTCACTCATTCATGGATAATAAAGACCATTACAAACTTTTGAACAATAATAGATACAGAGGCAGAGCTGCCTCAAACTGATTGTCAAACTGCAGTGGGAAGGCCAGAGAGAGTTGGGGGGCAGGAGGGAGGGGAGTAAGAGATCAACCGAAGGACTTGTATGCATGCATATAAGCATAACTAATGGACATAAGACACTGGGGGGTAAGGGAGGGTAGGGGTTTGTCAAGGGCGGGGGGGAAAAAAGGACACTTATGTAATACCCTTTGTAATACTTTAAGCGAAAAATAAAAAAAGATATCAAAAAATAAAAAGATAAATACCAGTAAGCGATTGTCTTACCTTGCAAAATTCAAACTGAATGTAATCAGCTATGCAAAAGAGCATGGAATTGAGTTGCAAAGAGACAATTTGGACCTCCTCCCACTGAGTGTATGATCAGACAGTGGATAAAACAGAGAACCCAGGAATTGACCCAAGCCATTATGCTCAATTAATATTTGAACGTGGAGGCAAGAGCATACGATGGAGGCAAGACAGTCTCTTCAATAAATGGTGTTGGGAAAACTGGACAGATACATGCAAAAAATGAAACTAGACCCCCAAGTTACACCATACACAAAAATAAATTCAAAATGGATAAAGGACTTAAATGTAAGATGGGAAACCATAAAAATCTTAGAAGAATCCACAGGCAGTAAAATATCAGACACATATCATAGCAATATCTTTACAGATACAGCTCCTAGGACAATGGAAACTAAGGAGAAAATAAACAAATGGAACTACATCAAAATAAAAAGCTTCTGTACATCAAAAGAAACCATCAACAAAACAAGAGAGCCCAATACGTGGGAGAACAAATTTGCCTAATCTCCAAAATTTATAGGGAACTCATACATCTTAACAAAATGAAGATAAACAGTCCAATGAAAAAATGGGCAAAGGACCTAATCAAGCATGTCAAACTCACGTCCAGCAGGATGCGCTTGACCTAAATAGGCACTTTTCGAAAGTGGACACACAGAAGGCCAAGAGACATGAAAACATGCTCAAAGTCACTAATCATCCGAGCGATGAAAATCAAAACGACAATGAGGTATCATCTCACACCTGTCAGAACACCTATCATCAGCAAATCAACACAGGATAAGTGCTTGCTAGGATGTGGAGAAAAAGGTACCCTCCTGCATTGCTGGTGGGAATGCAGACGGGTGCAGCCACTGTGGAGAACAGTATGGAGTTTCCTTAAAAAATGAAAAATGGAACTCCCATTTGACCCAGTGACCCCACTTCTAGGAATATATCCCAAGAAACCAGAAACACCAATCACAAAGGATAAATGCACCCCTATGTTCATAGCAGCACAATTTACAGTCGCTAAGATTTGGAAACAACCTACTAGTAAGTGCCCATTAGCAGATGAGTGGATTAAAAAACAGAGGTACATCTACAAATGGAATACTACACTGTTATAAAAAAGAAAGAACTCTTACCATTCACAACAGCATGCGTGGACATGGAGAACATTATGCTAAGCGAAATAAGCCAGTTGGAGAAAGATACATATCACATGAACTCACTCATTTGTGGAATATAATGAACAATATAAACTGATGAGCAAAATAGATCCAGAGACACAGAAGCATCCAACAGACTGTCAAACCTCCGAGGGAAGGCAGGCAAGGGGGGAGTGGTGGAAAGGGATCAACCAAAGGACTTGTATGCATGCATATAAGCATAACCAATGGACACAGACACTAGGTGGGTGAGGGCATATGCTGGGGGGTGGGAGTGGCCGGAGAGAGGTCAATGGGGGGGAAATGAGACATATGTAATACTTCAAACAATAAAAAATTAAAAAATAATAAAATCCTGCTTTAATTCATGAGTCATCTTACATAATTCTTCTTTCAATTTCATTTTGCAATTTAAATATATTTTTGTGTATATATATGACCAATGTCTCTTATCCCCCTTCTTGAAACATGAAGGTATTGGCATTGCTACCCTTTCTTTCTCCTCCCTCTTGCAAAATTGAGGTATCTGCACTTTTAAGAAATATATATTGTCAAAGCTGAAAACATTGACATTCTATTGTAACAATAATTGTCTTTTGGCTTTGCTCATAGCTTAATTCTAAAAGTTGAAAAAGTTGTTTATCACTTTATAAATATCACTTGTGTGGTCAAGTATTTTAGGCTTGCTCTATTCAATGATTTCTGGAGTTTAATCCACTATTTATTGCATCCTTGCTTTTCTCATTTCTGAATAACAACCTCACTTTACTAAGTCATACCCTTAATCAGCTTCCAATAAAACTATGTGTCCTCATTAAATTTTATTTTACTATATTTTATTATTTTTATTTATTTTTTGTGGTCAGTAATTTAATATATTTTCCTGTCTCTCAGTATTTGTATTGCCTTCATGACTGATGTGATTTTGAAAAGGTGTACATTTATTAATAGACAATGATTTTCCTTTTTCTCATTTTCTTAATGATAGAAGTATCTGAAAGGCTGATTTTTTTTTAAAAAAATCTTTTTTTTAAATACATTATATTGATTTTTTGCAGAGAGGAAGGGAGAGAGATAGAGAGTTAGAAACATCAATGGGAGAGAAACATCGATCAGCCGCCTCCTGCACATCTCCTACTGGGGATGTGCCCGCAACCCAGATACATGCCCTTGACCGGAATCGAACCTGGGACCCTTCAGTCCGCAGGCCGAGGCTCTATCCACTGAGCCAAACCGGTTTCAGCGAAAGGCTGATTTTTTACTCTGTTCACTCTGCTTTATTTTTCCCTCACTGGGATATGTTATAATCTGCTCTTGAGGTTCTAACATTTTTTAAATGATGTACTTAAGATGAGTCTTTTAAAATTAATTTTGCTAAATATTTGACAGTACCATTTTATCTAAAGAATTAGATCCTTTATAATGGAAATTTTTTCTTATTACTTATGGTGGTAATTTTCATCCATCATTTCTGTTTTCTCTCTAACTCTATTAACTTGATGTTCGACTTCTTTGATCTATTCTCTATGTCTTCTTATTTCTACAAAATATTACTTTTTTTGGTCGTTTTTTAAATCTCAGGGAGATTTTCTTTATTTAATTTTCCAAACTTGCTATTAAACTTTTTCAATTTTTATCCACTTATTACTTCTATGGATGTAATATTTTTTTCAAATCTAAGAATTCTAATTAGAAAAACTTTAATATCTTGTTTGCTCTTAAATGAACTTTTTCTACTAAATTTGTGATGATTTTCATTGTATTTTATTCTGATCTTCTCTTTCATAATGCAAGATTTTTTCAAACATTTGCTCTTCCCCCTTTAACCTTGTCTTTCACATACTATGTACCATTTTATTCCATTGGAAGATACATTTCTTCAACCCTCCTCTAAATTTTACCAAACTATAGCTGTAATTATGTTTGTGGAATTATTTCCCATGTATATATTTTTTGAAGACACTGAAAATATGTTTTCACATTGTTTTATTACACTCAAAAACTAGTTGATATGTATCACACACTTGTACTCAATGACTATTTTGTTGTTGTTGTTAATGGTCCACCTGAGGATACTTTTTCCATTGAT
>NW_005874423.1:0-6335 GCF_000147115.1 Myotis lucifugus | reverse complement strand
TACAGTCAAAACTAAAGGGAACATTGCTGTCTTTTGCTATCATTTCTTGTTGTATATATAATATTTACGATTACATTTCTGAGAGAGTACTATAGCCCAGAGTGGCATTTAGATACTCAGGATTTTCTGAGTATGATTTTAAAAGAGAGAGAGCTCTGTCCAGTGTAGTAGCTAATAGTCACACCCTGTCCAGTGTGGTAGCCACTAGCTACATGTGGCTAGGTGAGCACTTAGAATGTGGCTAATGTTGCCCTAGCTGGTTTGGCTCAGAGAATAGAACGCCGGCATGAGGACTGAAAGGTCTTGGGTTCCATTCTGGTCAAGGGCACATGCCCGGGTTGTGGACTCGATCGCCAGTAGAGGGCATGCAGGATGCAGCCAATCAATTATTCTCTCTCATCATTGATGTTTCTATCTCTCTCTCCCTCTACCTTCCTCTCTGAAATCAATAAAAATATTTTTTTTAAATATATTTTATCGATTTTTTACAGAGAGGAAGGGAGAGAGATAGAGAGTTAGAAACATTGATGAGAGAGAAACATCGATCAGCTGCCTCCTGCACACCTCATACTGGGGATGTGCCCGCAACCCAGGTACATGCCCTTGACCGGAATCGAACCTGGGACCTTTCAGTCCACAGGCCGACGCTCTATCCACTGAGCCAAACCGGTTTCGGCCAATAAAAATATTTTAAAGAGAGAGAGAGAGTGTAGGGCACGGCTATAGGGTTATGCCTCAGACTGACCTGTTGGCAAAGCCACAAACAAGTCCCAGCTTAGAGGGCACAGTCCTCTTAGCATAATTAGGCTTGACCTTATGAAGCTCCCTAGATCTTATCTGGGTAGCTAATGGGCTGTGGGAGGTGCAGCAAGTGCTGCCAAAACAAGTGAAACTCACAAAAACATTGTAACTATGGTGACCACTACCTTGTTTACCTCTGGCTATAAAATAAAGGCTCAGCTTGCCTCTGGATCTCTCTCTGTGGCCTCAGCCAGGCACAGGAAGATCCACCTACCCACCTTATTCTCTTTGTCTGTCATTTCTCCATCCTTTTGCCACCCTCGCTCAGGCTTGCGAACCCTTGGCTGAGCTGGCTCAGCACATGTGGTGCCCAACGTGGGGCCTGAGTTCGGGGGAACTACAGTTGTCAGGTGAAAGGACGCTCCAGTGAAGCACGTGCAGAAAACAAAAAGGAAGGTAAGGAGCGAAGTTCATTGTAAAACATGGGAAATTCATGATCGCAGGAAAAGAATGTATACGTATCCATGCTTAAGGCTGTGTGTGCCCCAAGCACGGGGCTGTTCTGTGAGGTATGAACAGCTTTTCGATTTGTTGGGTTTTGTGAGTAAAACCTGCCCATGGTTTTCTGAGGAAGGAAAGGTACATATAGAGGCAAATATAATGGGAGAAAGTAGGAAAACAACTTAAAGATCATTATATCGCTGAAGGTCCAGAGGAAATGCCTGCCTCTGCTTTCAGTCTGTGGTCCCTGATTTGGGACTGCCTAGAGCCCACTCCAGAAAGGGAGTGGATGAATGTGGCAGGGGAATCAAGACAGGTGGGGAAAGGCTACCAGAGGCTTCCAATACCACCTGTACCATCGAAGGCTCCACTGCCTCCTTCAGTCCCTGGGGCTGCAGCTCCTGTGGGAGAGAGCCCTCCGGAAGATGTGCTTCCTCCCAAATATGAACGAGGATTGGAGGAAGCAAGGGAACAGCGCCGGCAGGTTTGGGATAATGGGGGTCTGGTGCAAACATTTGGGGAGCTTACTGTTGCTCATACGCCTCTTCTTTTACCCCCTAAAGAAGCAGAAACAAGAATGGTGCCTTTGGCTCTACTCCAGCAGACTCCGTATGAGGCCAGGCAGGCTGGGGAAGATAAGTCAGGATTCAGTTTATATCCTGTATTTGAGCAGCCTGATCCTCAGAATCCACGTCAGATGCTCCGTGGCCATCAGCCTGTACCTTTTAAGACTTTGAAGGAGTTGAAGACTTCTTGTCCTATGTATGGACCAACCTCCCCCTTTGTGCTGGGGTTACTAGATACAGTATTTGAGGAAGCTATGGCTCCTAGTGACTGGAATACTGTCGCGAAGGCTTGTCTCTCACCTGGAGATTACTTATTATGGAAATCTAATTGGGCAGAGCTTAGTGCGGAGCAGGCTAACAGAAACCACGCTCATGGGGTACCCATTACAATTAATATGCTCATGGGCACCGGACCTCATGGGGCTTTGCAGGCTCAGTTAGTATACCCCATGCAAGCTTATCAGCAGATAAATATATGTGCCGCCAAAGCCTGTGGAGGCAACTGCCAACGAAAGGGAAAAAGCCTTTAGACATAAGCAAAATTAGGCAAGGCCCTGAGGAGCCATATCAAGAGTTTGTGGCTTGTTTATTCCAAGCTGTAGGCAGGGCTGTGGCTGACCCTGAGGCTGGAATGATACTTGTGAAACAATTATCTGTTGAAAATGCAAATAGAGTATGTCAAGAGGCTTTACACCCCTATAGGAAGAATGGTACTGGACATGATTTCATCCGTTTGTGCTGACATTGGACCAGCCTACGTTCAAGGAGCAGTATTAGCTGCCACATTAAAGGAGGTGTTGTTCGCTGGTCAGCAGAAAAGGAAAAGGGGATGCTTTAACTGTGGCAACCAATGCCTCCGAGGCAGGGAAACTTCAGCTGTCTCACCAAACAGTAGGGGCCTTATCCCTAACCCTACTGCAGCCTTTCCAGCTGGCTCAGTAAACCTTTATCATGCCACCCCGGGAAGCGCAGGATTGGCAAGTTCCCCCTGGGGTGATAGATCAGGACTCAGGTAATAGTGGAAAGCACCAATCCTACTCTTAAAATGGATATAAGAAAGCATTTGGGGTTTTTTCTTTTTAATGCCTGTTTTGGAATGAGTAAATGGATTTTACTTAGTTTTAACACATCAAAGTTAGCTCTTGACACAAAAAGAAAAACTAACAATTTGACTCAAAGTTAAGGTTTTATTTTGAAGTGCTAAGGCTCAAAAGTAGAACCAATTCACAATAAAAATGTAAAGCTGCATAATTTGCAACTTTTTAAGTTAAAGTAGGAAGTCGTAAATACAGAGGAGCATGTATGTTTATATGTATCTAGGAAGCCAGAGCTATTTCTTCAGGTTTCATCTTACCATGTTTAATAGCCTGTTCTAATGAGTTCTAACCCCATTTAGCCGATTTAAAATAAGCTGTCTTATTGAGGCTTCATGTGATATCTTCTGATTTAACATTTTGGAGCACCTGACAGCATTACCAGGGATGAAGAGGAATGCAGTAGCAAGCTCTAAAATGTATATCCTTTTACAAATGGTCAGAATTCCATCAACTATAAACCTTTTTTATAAAAACAAAAAAGGGCGGAGAAGAATATTCTATATTTTACAATGCAGAGATTTGTACAGCGGCCGGAAGGCATCGGGCCTCCTGTACAATAGCCTCTGCTACTTAGCCCTGTAGAAGACTATAAAAACCAAACGAAAGTTTGAGCAGATTCAGTAATCATGTGGGGAAGAGGTTGTGGGTTGTATCTTTCCAGAAGGAGCAGTGCAGCCAATTTGGGTACCAGAGCGTTGCGTGCATCACCACATGGACCCAGAGAAGCTCCTTGTCCCATCGTTCCAAAGATTAGAGTTGCCCGATGACAGCAAAGCAGAAAAATGAGAAACGAAGGCTACGCAAGGGCCAAGGTGCAACATGGGGTCAGCTGAAGAAGTTAACAACTGAGCCCAGCAGATGGTTGAAAAATAAGATGTGGAAGCTACTCCCTCAATCATGTTTCGGGCTATGCTAGCATTGGTTGGTGGCCAGTCTTCTGCAAAGTCTTGCGCAGCCAAGTCCGAGGACTCTGAGTAAATCAGCAAAAGAAACTTTCATTTAGCAGAAACTCACTTATTGCTGATTTGCATTGGCGTTGCTGTATTATTCTTACTAGTTTTAAAAATGTTAACACATTGGCATTGTTTTGTTAATAGCCAGAGCTTTATGTTTAAGTTTTAAAATGTTAACATGTATGTAGTTTGGGTTTTGCATTGGCATTGTTTTGTTGTTTTAATAGCCAGAGTTTTGTTCTTGATGCTTAAGATTTACTTTCATTATAATAGCTTAAAAATAAAAAAGGGTGAGATGTAGGGTGTGACTATAGGGTTAAGCCTCAGACTGACCTGTTGGCAAAGCCACAAACAAGTCCCAGCTTAGAGGGCACAGTCCTCTTAGTATAATTAGGCTTGACCTTATGACACTCCCTAGATCTTCTCTGGGTAGCTAATGGGCTGAGGGAGGTGCAGCAAGTGCTGCCAAAACAAGTGAAATTCGCAAGAACATTGTAACTATGGTGACCACTACCTTGTTTATCTCTGACTATAAAATAAAGGCTCAGCTTGCCTCTGGATCTCTCTCTGTGGCCTCAGCCAGGCACAGGAAGATCCACCTAGACCCAGCTTATTCTCTTTGTCTATCATTTCTTCATTTCCTCACCGCCCTCACTCAGGCTTTAGAACCCTTGGCTGAGCTGGCTGGGCACAAGAGAGAACTTTAAAAACTATCATAACTTCCAGTTGAATGCTTCTGTGCCTATTTTTGTCTTTCCTGGAACACTTAAAAACAAACAAACGACAACCTAGCGTTATGGAAAATTTCAACTACATACAGTAGTAGGGAGAATAGATCCATTTATCAACAGTCCAGTTTTAACAATCATCAATTCATGGGAAATTTTGTAAACCTCTTCCCTTAATCTTATGTGCACACTGGATATTTAGAAGATACTCTGGTTGCTCCTCAGATCGCATAAACCTTTCACCTTTTACTTAAATATTTAATTATGAAATCTAAAATATAATGACTCTTTAGAAACATAACATCATACTACACCTAAAATTCCTTAGTACAGTCCATATTCAATGTTTCTGATTGTCCTACAAGAATTATTTTTTACATACATTACAGCATCCACCCTTCTCCGAGGGGCACACAGTGTGAGAGCTTATCATATTATTCAGAATGGCATGCAATTTAAAACTTATGAATTGTTTATTTCTGGAATTTTCCATTTAATATTTTTGGACTGCAGTCGACTGTTAGTGGCTGCAGTTACAGAAAGCCGAACTGTGGCTAAGGGGGACTACTATTGTAATGTACCCCGCGAATCACACAAGGACGCCTCAAGAAGTCTAATTAAGGAGTCACATTTATTTCAAATCTGGGACTACAAGGGGGCATTTTGCTCTCTCAAATCTCGTAGTGATTACATAGCCCCAACACCAGATTAATATAGGCAAAAATCACAAAGGTATTGATTATATCTCAGGGTTTGGAATAAGGAACCTGGTTTGCAAAAAAAGCAGTTTGTTACAGAGGCTAGATTGAGCCGATTAGTTATCTACAAAGATTAATTATAGTCTCAGGTCTTGGGACAACTGAGTTGACAGAGACACATTATCTAGAGCCATCAGGTCTTGGGACCACTGAGTCAACAGAAACACATTATCTGGAGCCACTGAAGCAATTTAGAGTAATTGTGCTGTCCTAGTCTTGGGACCACTGAGTCAACCGGAATGCATTATCTGTAGCCATTGAGGCAATTTAGGGTAATTGTGCTGTCCTGGTTTCCAGGTACAAAAGAATGTGCTTCGGTAACCATAAGATCACAATCAATGGGATATTCAACCCACCAACAATGGAGTAGTCAATCAATTGGGATAGCATACATAAGTTCAGAAAATCAAAATAACTTTTCTATTATTTTAGCAAGCAAATAATGACAGAAGCCAAGTCAGCAGGGTTAAAATATTAAACAGCAATTCCCACCAACCATGGTTGCCACCATGTTTCACTACTATATATCATTAAACTGATATTGATAATATCCCTTCCAGATAAGTATTATTAGCACTATTTTTCAGATGATGAAACTGAGGCTAGAGAAATTCAGAGATACACTCACAGACATAGCAATAATTAGTGACAAACCTGGGACTAAAATCTAAAGTTCATGCCCTTTGTTGAATACTTCCTATCATTTTACATCACATATAATTTGTTCTCCCTTTATTTTCTCTCTCTCTCTCTCTCTCTCTCTCTCTCTCTCTCTCTCTCTCTCTCTTTCCCTCTCCTCCCAGTTCCTTTTCTTCCACCTGTTCCCCACATTCCCTATTCCCCTTTTGCTTTTTCTCCCTTGATCCTTCAAGCAGCTACAGGGTTACTACAACTCTCACCCCAGTCACCTTTGCAAGCACAGGCCACATGAGGCACTTGCTTAATTTAAAGCCCTAAAGTCCTTCAGATTCTATACACCATTTTGGGGGGT
>NW_005874422.1:0-15925 GCF_000147115.1 Myotis lucifugus | reverse complement strand
GATCCGCCCTGCTCTGTGTGTGACAGGGCCGGTGCCCACTCCCTTATCGGCCCTACTCTTGAGTGACAGGGAGCAGCGCCCACCCCCTGATTGGCCCTGCTCTGTGAGTGACAGGGGGCAGCGCCCAACCCCCTGATTGGCCCTGCTCTATGCATCACAGGGGGTGGCACCACAACCTCCCCATTGACCCTGCCTTGAGTGTGATAGGGGGCGGTGCCCCAACCCCCCAATCAGCCCTACCCTGAGCGTGACTGAGGGTGGCATCGCAACCTCCCAATCTGCCCTGCTCTGTGCATGACAGGGGGTGGCACCCCAACTCCCCAATCAGCCCTGCTCTGAGCCCGACCAGGGGCTGCACCTAGGGATTGGGCCTGCCCTCTGCCACCCAGGAGCAGGCCTAAGCCAGCAGGTCGTTATCTCCTGAGGGGGGGTCCCAGACTGCGAGAGGGCACAGGCCGGGCTGAGGGACCCCCCCTTCCCCCCCGAGTGCACAAATTTTTGTGCACCGGGCCTCTAGTAACTTATATGTGCTGAGGAAATGAGCAAAGGGTATTTTCTCAGGCTTTCCCTAATCTCAAAAGCTCAGAAAAGTTTCAGAAGGTCTTAACAAAGTTTTATAAAAACTTTCACAGGACCTGAAACATCCTGCAATTACATATGTACTAACTCTTGGTTATTTATGCAAAAACAACACCAAAAATAATCTATTGGAAAGTTGTTTCTCTTTAGTGTAAAACTAGTTTTGCTATATTTTATGTGTTTTTCTTTGGCAGGTCATCCCATTACTGGAAATTACCTTCAGCACTCTTTAAAAATGGTTTCATTATCTTCATTTATAAGTTTTGGTTTGGTGCACATACAATATAGTCCTAGCACCAACCAATTTGTTTTACATGCATCCGTTTAACTGGGTGTTTTCCGTTTAAATAATGAGCATCTTTTCACAGCAAAGGGAGAAAACAGTTGTGTGACTATTTATATTTATGGGTTTCCTTTGGGCTCTAAGGCCCAGGGGGCTGCTAGCATGGATGGCAAAGGACTCCTAACCTTTAGGGAATGGAGGTGGAAATTTTAGTTTTGAAATGAGCTTTTCCCACTCCAAATAGAAAGATACCACTGAAACTTCATTGGATGCTGTACACTATTATCCTGTTACGTACTCCCCCCTATAGAAGAATGCAGTGGCAGGTTTATAATGGATTAACATCTATATTATTATGGGTACCGCTTTTCATTTATTAAGTATGTGAGAGTTCTGTCTAGATACCTAGGTTAATGATCTATCCATAATTTGGACTCATAGAACAAGTACCTTCTTTTGGTTACTCTTAAGATAAAAATATTGCTTCATCTCTTATGCATATGTCAGGTATTTCTCAGTGCCTCCAAGAAATTTGGTTTAATTCTGAAAACCCACATACAAATTCATTCGAACCGCCTTCATTTTTTTTCTTATTCACATTTTTTTAAATATATTTTTTATTGATTTCAGAGAGGAAGGAATAGGGGAGAGAAAGAGATAGAAACATCAATGATGAGAGAGAATCATTGATTGGCTGCCTCCTACATGCCCCCTACTGGGGATCGAGCCTGCAACCCAAGCATGTACCCTTGACCAGAATCAAACCCGGGACCCTTCATTCTGCAGGCCAATGCTCTATCCATCAAGCCAAACAAGCTAGGGCTCATTACTCTTTACATTACTAATGTCACCAGATGTTTAGCAGTATTGGAAATTTATCTTCATTTTTTCCCCACAATATTTGTGACAGTGCTTGATCTGTTTTGACAATTTATGCCTGAGGAAAGATGAAGCCTCAATTAGCAATTCAGCTCTTCTCCTTCTCCAGTTTTCCAACAAATAATGATTGTACATGACAAAGGTGTTTTACCAAATCACTGAATCACATGCACCTAGGGAGAGCTTAGCTTTACACTCCCCTTCCACTCCTAGCTGGTGGAGAATGGACATAACGTTGGCTAGGTCTCATGTTGCCCCTTCTTACTTTCCTAATGTGGTTGGTGGTTGTGGGTTTTCCTGAACCCTTCTCAATTGAGGTGACTGATTTAGCAAATAAAAATACAGGATGACCATTTATTTTTATTTTTTAATTTTGTTTTTTTCTTTATTGATTAAGGTATTACATATGTGTCCTTATCCCCCCATTTCTCCCCCCCACACACACACTCATGCCCTCACCCCCCTGGTGTCTGTGTCCATTGGTTAGGCTTATATGCTTGCATACAAGTCCTTTGGTTGAAATTTTTAGTATAATCATGCCCTGAATATTGCACGGAGCACACACTAAAAATTGTTTATCTTCACTTCAAATGTAACTGGGCATCCTGTATTTACCTGGCACCCTCCTCAGCACAGCTAAGTTAGAAGCCTTTGCCTGGTTCCATCACACTGAGAAAGTCATACATGTTGTGGGATCTTATGTAACCTGGGGAGGATCATATGCTGGCATATGGAGATGTAGTTTCTTTGGATTTTAAGAGTCTGTGCGATTTGAGCAACTTCTGAGATACGAAAGGGGATGTGGATGTTTGGTGTGAACATGATAGTAAAGATTTAACACAATTTCTGAGTCATCATTTACCGGTATAGTATTGCAATGTGAAATTTATGTTCCCCTATCAACATCAGTGTGCTTTGCTTGCGGTGTGTGTGTGTGTGTGTGTGTGTGTGTGTGTGTGATGTATCAGTGCAATGACATTGAACTAGGGGTAGTTTGTTTTGTTTACATGATACTTTATAGTCAAGAAAACCATGAAGAATAGTGCTTTCTCCCCTAAAAGGTCCTCTCATCGTGGTTTTGTTTTGCTATAACCTGGTTGCCTTGTAGAAAAGGAAATCCCAAAGAGTATTTGCCTACCTCAATTGATTACAAAAGGCATCAATAGTGTGAGCCCTTAGAAGTTTACTCCAGTCCCATAATTCACTTTAGTCTTCCTTTAAAGGTTCTTTATTTCACCTGGAATTTTCTAGAGTGCAATCAGTAAGCCAGAGGCATTTACCGAGGATTCATGGATCAGTGCCCATCTCACAGATTAACAGTCTCTTACTAGCCTCCAAGGGCCCTCCTCTTCTGATTATTCCTTTATAAATGAGTCATTTTATCAGGTAGATCAGAAAGTACACGTCCATAAACTGGTGGATATATCCTCTGCGTTTCAGTAAGACAGGACTCCTTTATCCGTGCGCTCACTGCTCTATGGTCCACCATTCCCTGGCACATTGTTTTGTCATTTGGATAACATCACTGCCAGATCATTAATTGCGTACGTTAGTTTTAGTGTTTTCCATTATGAATCAAACATTAAATAATATTTTATTCAACCAAGCTTTTCATTTCTAACTTGGTGGCAGGATCTCCCCTCTTGTTTGGTTCATAGGGTCTTATCTCTGTGTCCATGGGGGTTTCTCTGAAACAGTGTGTGGGCTGCATCAGAACACGTCCAAACTTTTCTGCTGGCCCAGGTTGCTGGTTACCAATGTAATCAGAACTTTTTATTTTTTAGAACTCTACTAAAGCCTAATATGCATACACAAAAATGTATACAGTGTAAGTGTACAGTTTTCTTTTCACAAAAAAACAAACCAACCACACAAAATAAATACACTGTCACAAAATAAGCATTACCAGCATCCCAGAAGCTCCTCGCTCCCAGGCTTCCTTTAAGTCACTATGGTAACCATGCAGAAACTCCATTTCTTTAACATGACCCTTTCTTTGTCCTGCTGTCCTCTTCCTTCCTTAACCATTAAGCACTTAGAACATCAGTTTCTGGTCAGCATCAAACTGTCTTAAGAACAAAGCCTCAGGTCTGAGAAAGCAGAAATGACCATACAGACCACACCTTCATGAAACCAGACAGAACAATGCCATGGCTGACATCAAGACCTGATCAATGATCAACTACTCCCTACCCTGGCCCCACTCAAACTGTTGAGCCTATGACCCAACTCCTTTGGCCACCGTGATTAATGATTTTTTCTCCTATATAACCCATCCTACGAAGCCATTGGGGTATTTTAGTATTAGCTTACCTGTGACTATGGGCTTGGCACCATTTCCTCAACTAATAAACCTCTACTTTCTTTGCTGCAAACTCCTATTTGCATTTGATTGGGCTTTGATGTGGGCAGGCAAATGGACCCTTTTAGTCTGGTTACTCTACCCCCCCACCCCCACCACCAAGGATAGCTAATATTCTTATTTTTAAGAGCATATGGTAGTTTTGCCCAATTTTGAAGTTTATATAAATGGATATACTTTTTGTGTAACATTATATTTATGAAATTAATTCACATTGTTGCATGAATAATAATTTATTCACTCTCATTGCTGTATACTGTTGTATTTTGCAAATATATCACAATTTATTGATACAGTTGACAGGCATTTGGATGGTAATTCTATGAAAAATTTTTGGCATATTTTTTTTTGAGTATTACACATTTCTTTTGGTATAATTAGGAGAGAGGGATTTTTGAACTCTGATTCAATTATTTAACACTTATATTTTTTATTAGGGTGAACATTACTGAGGATCCCTAAGATTACAATAGATTTGGCATTTTAGAGCATATAAACCTTAAAAATCTGGCTGTGACTTTAGAACTGACAATAGAAAACCATGCAAGTTAATAGGACAAGCATAATGCTTGAGAAAATTGTCTTAGACCTGATCCAAGTCACCTAAACTCTCTATAAAACAGGCACAACAACATAATTACTATTTTTTTGCAAGAGTGACATCATGATCAAAAATTCATTTTTGTATGGATATGTAAGTAAAATCTTTATCAGTTGTAAATGTATATCAAGGCTTTACAGCAATATCTTGGCTATCTGAGTACCTTAGAAAAAAATTGATAGATAGAAAGATAGATAGATAGATCTGAATACTAACCTTGTGAACTTATTTATTCAAGAACTGTTTATGGTCAACACTAGAAATCCACATATTATTTCTGATATGTCAACAGGAAATATTTCTCTATACTCATGTCCAGGTTTGGCAATTTCCATTCAAATAGCCCATTTATCCTGCCTAGAGCCAGCCCCCTTCTGACATACTAGTACTTGAATCATTTCTAGATGTATAATTTGCATAAGTTGCCTCTTGAACACTGTCTACTCAACTAATATCTTAAATGCAGTTCAATAAATCCTGCCTAGTATATGTCCTTGAACCTCTTTCTGCTTCATACTCTACAACCCAGCACATCTTGTCCTTCACATTATGACCCCATACTGTTTCTGTTTGTTTTAGCTTACCTCTTCCAGTGACTTAATTATAATTTCATTTATAGTTCTACTACAACCTTAATTTCTCAAAGACTTAAAGTAATTGTCCCCAGTTATGTCAGCTCATGCTCCAATCTTAGGGTCCCTGTGTAGTCAATGCCTACATGATTATTTCTAGCAGTCCAATAGGGAATTCTTATATGTGCTCACTTTTCTAGGTGCTGTTTATCCCCTGGTATCCACTGGAGCTCTGTGGTGATATACTATTAGAGCCATTCTGTGTAGTTCTTCTCTGTCAAATAATTTCCACCTTTGTTTATTGCTTGGTTTTATATATGTAAACACCAACTCACTGTCAGACTTAGGTAAGAACCCAAAAGGATTGGTTTGAAGGAATACAGATGCCAAAGCCCTACTAAGAGTTTATTTTTTATCCACTCCAAAGATTAAATCAGGGTGTCATGGCCAGGCTGCTTATTCTCTGGAGAAAAATATTTTCCTAAGCAAATCCTTAAGCTTCATGCAAATTAACCTTTGGGTGACCATAACACTCAGTATATTCAGGGCTATCATAATCTCACTGAGCTCCACAAAGAAACACCACACAAATATTCAATGTTAATCTTTGTATTAACCCAAATGTCATGGTTGATTTCACCAGATTCCTTGATAGGCTTATGTTTATCAAGCAAATGTAAACCTGAGGGCTATGTCCCAGGGTCCCAGGAACTTAGTGGGAAGCAGCTAGTTTGGGTAAATTGACAGTTCTTTCTCATTTACAAGGGCATTTAGCATATAGTAAGACAGTCTCTCTAGCAAAACTGCTTGGTAAAAAACAAAAAAAAACAAAACCCTATATTAGAAAAGAGCTACTTGCAACAAAATGCTAATAATTCCACCTTTAATTCCTCATTATTTTTATAATTTTCAATTAGATTACAATCCAGGAACATCACACACACACACACACACACACACACACACACACACACACTTTAGTCATTACCTCTGTCACTTGCTTAAGCTGTAATATAAAAAACAACAAAAGATTTTTATTTTATCAAATAAGAAGTAATTTCCCTTGTTTTTCTGCTAGCTATTTTGAGCCAAATTTTTGAAAAATATTTTAAAAAGATGAATTTTTAAAAATATTTTAAAAATCATTAAAATAAAGATTAATGAGGTGCAACTTGTAATGACATGTTTAGAGGGCTAATTCTTCAGTTTCACATGAGAATAGTTAACTATTGAATAGTTAATATTAAGCACATTTTTTTGTCCAGAGAGTGGGAAAATAGTTTAAGACATTTATAGCAAAACCTCAAAGATACTACTAAAATAGCAGTGGCTTAAAGAAAAGTCAATAAATTCATTCACCAATTCCACTGGCACTTAGCACCAGAGCTCACAAACATAAATGGACCAGGGAATGTAGTTTCTGGACTAGCACAGAAGTTACTGGAAGAATAGCCTTTCAACAATTCAGAGGTAACAGCAAAGTTTTGGTAATACAACACTGAAAAATTAGCAAGTGAGAAGAGGAGAATCCAATAGTGTAAAATGCATAGAGAAGTACAGTAAAGGGCTAAGACATGCTGAGAAGAAATATTTAGCTACAGTCGTATTGGAATATCAGGGGAGGATGAGAAGACAGTAGACTTATTTTTACACAAGGCAGTCCTGTGCCATCCTTCATACTTGGGGCAACCTAACAGCAAGGAGCTCAGAGCAGCTGTTCCTTGCATAGATGGGGTTTTGATGGCATCATCTGGCTTCTTAATTCAGTAGGCTTTTAGTCTAAGAGGATCAGAAGGCCAAATTCGGGATGAAAAAAACCTGAAGGTGGAATATTTGTGCTTTAAAGCTACGGATTATCATCTCTAATTAAATTCATTCTTCTACAACCCATTTTCCTACAAAGAAACAACTAAAAACATGCTCGGGTCTATTTTCACACCATACACAGGTTAACTTAGAAATCTTGTTGGTTCATTTACTAAAACATTAACTAAGCCTCTACCATTTGCATGCAATTTCCTAGATAACAGGGGCATAAAGATGAAAATCATCAGATTTATGTCCTTAAGGAGCTTACTTTATGATATATCACAAAGAAGATAGCTACATAAATAATTTTTAAAAAAAACAAAGTCAAAAGTGATGGACAGCATATGAGAGTGACAGACACATGCTCTTAGAGCTCATTCATTCAACCATTCAACAATATTTATTGCCCACTTTTTACATGGCCGCGACCTGGAAAGGTGCTGGGGCTACAGGGGAGGAAAACCTCTGCCTTCTTGGAGTATAAGTAGTATTGAGGAAACACGGACCACAAGAAGATAAAAATAATGTGTTAAGTCATGGCAAAGGCTTCAGAATAAAATAAAAGCAGTGAGGGATGATGGGGTTGCCAACACGGATGGTGTAGGTGAGATCTTCTGTTTTAAGGACCATAATTCAGGGAGAGAAGGAAGGTACAACATACACTTATGCACTTACTGGGCAAAGAGGTTGTCAAACTTGGATTCAATTTACATGGAGAGGCCAGGAAGTCCAGGTGGACCTATGATAGCCTGGAGGGGCCTTGCTCCTGCCTAAAGCTTTCAAATACCTACAAAATACATACATACACACATACACATATTCATACATATCTACAAAATAAAAATGTAAAGTATATGCCCTAACTGGTTTGGCTCAGTGGATAGAGCGTCGGCCTGCAGACTGGAAGGTCCCAGGTTCAATTCTGGTCAAGGGCATGTACCTTGGTTGTGGGCACATCCCCAATAGGAGATGTGCAGGAGGCAGCTGATCGATGTTTCTCTCTCATCGATGTTTCTAACTCTCTATCCCTCTCCCTTCCTCTCTGTAAAAAATCAATAAAATATATTTTTTAAAATGTAAAGTATAAATATGGGATATTCCTAATAGAAAATAGTCAATGGGTTGCTGAAATAGAAGTGGATTCCCTCTGTCCCTTCCCCCCACCATAGGGACAGGCTGTTACAATTCTGCAGCACCAGAAAGCCTTGATGAGAGTGTTTTAGCCTAAAGAGCACTTCGTGTCTTGCCTGCTCTGCTCTGTTTCTTTGGGAAAAGTATGGAAATAGTTCACGGGTAGTCACATGTTAGAGTGCCTGAGGGTTACTTTTACTGTACAGAAACTGCTTTGAAGAACATGAAACATATGACAATAATGTTTAGGGCAGTAGGAGCAAGCCCTAGATAAGGAACAACACTGTACTTCCAGCCCTTTGGCCGTGAACAACAGCAAAGGTACATAGGACACTCTTCCTCCATTATTTTGCTTTTGGTATCTTCCAGTGCTTTGCATCGAGGTCCTTTCGCTCCTTTTCTCTGACACAAAAGATTTCAGTTGTTCAACACATTTTCTTTATTGCTCTGGAGTTTTAGCAGGAAACTTGCCTTTTATATGCATAGCCTTATTGATTTTCTGTCTACACCGGCTTAGGTAAATGGACAGTTAATTATTGTGTTTTCTGATGTTGGTCTTTGTGTTGCTCAGCAGATAATGCTATATTCTGCAAAGAGTCAGGTGTCAGCTTCTCAACATCCACACCCCTCCCCCCCAAATGAAGGATAAACTAAAAAAGGAATTCTTGATGACATAATTTAACCTAATAATAGTGGCTTACAGTTAAAAACGTTTTTTATCACCCCAAAGCACCGACACTTCCATTGTTTATCTGACTCTCACAATGGTGCTGTGATGAGAATACAGACAACTTCATTATCCACATTTACCCAGGAGGACTGACACCTATAGAGGTTAAGTAACTGGCGTGTGCACACTGATAAGGAGCTGATTGGACACTTGGGGCTCAAGTATTGTGACGTGTAGCCTGTGAAAAATTTCAACGAGGGTCTGGATTATCTTTGCTTCTTGAAGAACACAGCCTATCCATGCCCTATGGAGCCCTGCAAGTACATTTCCCAAAGGGGCTCCCACATTTGCAGAATCTGCTTTCCTCACCCAACACCTCGTTTCACGCTTGGCTCACCCCCTCAATGGCCAACACTTACCCACTTGCTGTGTGTCTAGTTTTGAGGCCTATTTGAATATGTCCTGCTAAGCCTTCCTTATTTTAAATCTTAGTTCTTCCCATCTGGAACACTAGTTCCAGACCTAAATTTATTGCTAGCAATCCCTTTATTGATCAATTGTTGGGAATCATTCCCTTTGTGCTTGTCTTTTTTCTCCTCTCAGAGGGAGCCCAGACGTGCCCATTCTCACCTGCAAGTAGCATGAATAACCAGCCTGCCCCACGTAATAAGCATGAAAACATTGCTCAAGGATCACTAGTTGGTTTTAGCCTACAAATTTATTTGGAAAAGCATGGATTTTTAAGTGTCAAATGTATAAATCACTATTTCTAGCCAGAGGTTAGTCCAGGTGGTAAGACCCTGGGAGCACATGGCTGACATCAGAAATCTCATAAAACATTTAGGGAGTGTTATATGCTGGAAAAGACACAAAGCCAAGAATATGATCAAAGACAGGGAGGATTATAATATCCAAAATTAAGGGACTAATAGAAGAAGTAGAAATCAGAGAAAGTGAACGTTAGCAAGACAGCCCAGAACAGCAAGTCCATAATGGGAAGTTGGATGTTTAGGGAGAGATTTTTTGGGGAAATTGAATTGCCAGAAACGGACCTTGCTCAAGGCAGTCGGTTTTGTGTTGAAAAGGACTAAGGGCCTTATGAAAACTAATGATCATCCATGCCCTCCTTGTTATACAACGTGATACATTGTACCTCACAGAAACCACATTCCCAGGGTTACTCCAAGGTTATTAATTAATAATAAAGAAAAAGTCTATGAACTGAAATACATTAAATACATATAGCATCTCAAAATGTAAGCCTAGAGTCTGGAAAATTAAAAATAGAAGCTCCCAACCCTCCCCCACTTTGACATTCACACAAGAGTAAGTCAGTATGTTAAATTTAAAGTATAAAATGGTTTACTCTAGAAATAAATTCATACACTATTTAATACCATAAGTCAACCATTTCTTTCTGTTAGAAAAATTTTGTTTAGGCCGCAAGAAGTGTATTGTGAATCATGTATCATATTCTCAATGTTTCCATCATTTTAAAATGTGTTCCTAGTAAAGCATGCAAATGGCTCAGGCATGAAAACCCAACGACACAGGGATGATATACAGCTGTGCCTGCATTGTACACATCGCCTATGACACGTTTCACTTGCTGGAACTCTCCATGGTAGTAAACATCAAGGAACAACTCTTTACTATTTCAACTGAACACAAACTAAAAGCAGAGGAACCGTTTTTAAAAAATGTCACCTATAAAATGGTGCCAATACATTATAATGGAAATCACACATGACATGTTCAGGCATTCATTGTAGAGGGCTTAGAGCAAGAGAAAATGAAATAAATGCAAGATATATCACATTATATCTATTTAATTTATGTTCTTTTTTATTATATGTATTGGTTATACGAAATCATTCTTGCCTGACAACCATTACTTTTTCCTGTCAGATTCCAGGAAAGCTAACGCATCAAAGAAGTGACCCATTATATTATGAATGGAATACCAAAAATTGCCTGCACTTTGCCTAGACCAGTGGTCGGCAAACTCATTAGTCAACAGAGCCAAATATCAACAGTACAACGATTGAAATTTCTTTTGAGAGCCAAATTTTTTAAACTTAAACTATATAGGTAGGTACATTGTTATTAACTTAATTAGGGTACTCCTAAGTCTTAGGAAGAGCCACAATCAAGGGGCCAAAGAGCCGCATGTGGCTCACGAGCCGCAGTTTGCCGACCACAGGCCTAGACCATGGAGATTGACTAGGGCTTGAACTATAACTGGATCTACTTCAAAATTATCTTAATTGAAACAAAAAGTTAAACAGACAAATAAGAAGCATAACAATTGCTTATACAGATAATAAAAGTTTCAGAGGAATTGAGAAGGTTTCCAAGGCCACGAATATCCTATCCCAGTGATGGCGAACCTATGACACGCGTGTCAGAGGTGACCCGCGAACTCATTTTATTTTCTTTGTTAAATGGCATTTAAATATATAAAATTAATATCAAAAATATAAATCTTTGTTTTACTATGGTTGAAAATATCAAAAAATTTCTACGTGTGACACGGCACCAGAGTTAAGTTAGGTTTTTTCAAAATGCTGACACGCTGAGCTCAAAAGGTTCGCCATCACTGTCCTAGCCTGTCCATTCCAAATGGACCAAGAACAGTCCAGTAAAAGAAGCAGCTAAAAATAAAATGTTAACTAAGGCTCCTAAGGACAGTCATGGAGCCCATCATGCTGTTAGCAAGTAGAGGCAGAGATGCCCAGCCACGGGGCGAATTGAAGGTCTGTCCTGTAAAAACCTATTTTCAGTAATGAATTGTTGAGAAAATACCTTCACATAGAATGTTTACACAGGTTAATAGAGTTTTGTTGTTGTTGGAAATATTGTTTATTTTAGATTCCTTTTATTAATGACTAGTTATAAAGCCATATGCTTTATAAAAATACTTAAATGGGTTAAGACAATAGCAGCTGGGTTTGCATTCCTGGCCGAAGCATGCTTCTAAAAAGCAAAATGCCCAAGTAACATGAGCCACGGTTACTGAAGTACACAGCTGTCCCTGGTGCTGGACCTGTGGCAGAGGTCATAGGGAATGGATCCAGATGTTTGGTGTTTTCAACACTACAGAGAGAAGGTCATGGGAACATGCTGAAAATATTTCAACCTATATCCTAGGTGTCTGTATAAGAAGAACATTTACCTTAAGTTTCCAACTCTTTTTAAAAATAAAGACATCTAAAAATCAGATTACTTATACCAAGCTGGGATCTATTCATATCATTTCTGATAGTCAGGAGAGGATATGGATTGGTGTTATTTCACCAGGAAAAGCACCATTGAATTTATTTTATTTATTTTAAAATATATATTTTTATTGCTTTCAGAGAGGAAGGAAGAGGGAGAGAGAGATAGAGACATCAATGATGAGAGAGAATTATTGATTGGCTGCCTCCTGCATGTCCCACACTGGGGCTTGAGCCCACAACCCGGGCATATGTCCTGACTGGGAATAGAACTGTGACCTCCTGGTTCATAGGTCGATGCTCAACCATAGGCCACACAGGCCGGGCAACACCATTGAATTTATAAAAGCAGAATAATGCTGATAATGTATTTATAAAAGAATTGGCATTATTTCTCAGCACTCATTAAGGGGTGTGCTTACTAGTACACTGCTTACCCAGTTTGGGCACAAAGGCATTTACTATGGTTTTTAGAGTTTTCCAGCCTTACATTGTCCCTTGTCCTCATTCCACTTCCCTGGAGCCTAAGAAACAGGAACACATCTAGTATCTTTTTTTAATTATTTTTTTTTATGGAACACTTCATGAATTTGTGTGTCATCCTTGTGCATTGGCCATGCTAATCTTCTCTGTACTGTTCTAATTTTAGTATATGTGCTGCCGAAGAGAGCACCATGTAGTATATTTTGATCAAGCTTTTAGTTCTGAACAGCTTCCACTGCTACCATGGTTGACAGTACATTCTAGTATTGATTCTTTAGCTTCTGATCCATTTTCCCCCCTCATTTTAGAATACTGTATAGGGCCTTTGGTCCAAGTGCTTACCATTGTTTTCTCAATTAAAACCTGGGTTTGCCATACAGACCCTGGTTTAAGTGCTTCCTCCGAAGGCTGTGTTGTTCCAGGTGAAAAGCCAACCTGTCCCCCCTGCCCCACTCACATGGGTACCCAACTTGGGTACCTTCCTCATCCCTAAGATTGGAAACCAAAAAAGTAGAGTCCATAAAGTCAGGATGTCTTTAAATGTATATGTAGGATGCTAATTTAATCATGTTTCTCTAAGGTGAAACAACACCTGGAATATCGAATGCCTGCAATGTACCAGGTATATAGTTTATTATACTTAATATAATCACATTCATGAGAAAGTAGTATTATCATCTCCATATTTTTAGCTGAGGAAACTGACTTTTAGGTGGAAGAGGTTAAATAATTCAAGTGAGATTGTCTATTAATAAATGAAAAAGTTGTCCGCTTCATACAGCACCATGGTATTTAACTTCAAAATTGTTGCCTGAAAATTGACTGAATTTATACAAGTAAATGAACTATCAACACGATCACTGGTGTGTGTGTGTGTGTGTGTGTGTGTGTGGAGAGAGAGAGAGAGAGAGAGAGAGAGAGCGAGAGCGAGAGAGGCTGATCACTATAAGATGTGGGTAATTCTGGTCTGTTGTTAGGAGGAAGTAGGACAATGGGATATTGGGTTTGACCCCAATATCCCACTTCTGCTCTGTGTCTCCATTCTTTAAGGTATTATGATTTGCTATGTGATTTTATGGCTGGATACCTTCACTAAAATAGACTAGAGCATAGTAGTTAGGAGTATAGCCCTAGGGTTTTACAGACCTGAAGTACATAAGCTGTGTGATTTTGGGCAAGTGAGTTGATATCTTTGAATTTTATCATTGTTATTTCTAAGATGAAAAAAGGAACAGTTACTTCACAGAATGATTGTAAAGTTTAAGTGGAGTACTGCTCATAAACTCTTAGAATTTCTAATTTGCAGGAAGCACTCAATAAATGTACTATTTGTTGTTGCTATTATTTGTTTGTAGTAGTACAGAAAGTGTTATTCTCTTTGATAGCTACTCAAAGGCGAGTTCTCCTGGCAAGTGTTTAATCCATTTAACTTTCTGAGTTAGCTATTTCTGTTTCTGTTTGCTGGTTTGCAAACGCACAAGCATACTGAAGACATGGCTTTCCTCCAGTGCACAGATGCTCTGAAGAACCAAGAAAATATTTGTTGCTAAAAAATTCACATCATTGCCCAAGAAAACTTTTGCAGTTGTTGAAAGTTTATAAATTATTTTGGCATCTACACTAATAAAAGAGAAACATGCAAATTGGTCTCACTCCTCTACGCCCACCAGCCAATCAGAGCGACTATGCAAATTAACCCAACAAAGATGGTGGTTAATTTGCATATGCAGGAATGAAGATTGAAGGCTCCGGCCAGAGTGAAGACTGAAGACTGAAGAGACTTGACTTCTCCACTGTGGCCGAACCAAAAGCCTGGGTCCCGGATGCTGGAGGCAAACTGGTGCCGGCAGCCAGGGGAGGGACGAAGGAAGGCCTATTGCATGAATCTTCATGCAATGGGCTTCTAGTAGGTTAAATAATAGCTTTGGAGCTGTGTGCTATTCAGACATTTTATAACAGCATCCCCTTACTTAAAAACTTACTGATAGCAGTTACTTGCTGCATGTTACATACGCAGACACATGCACACACAGGTGTGTATATATATATATATAAATGGGGAGAGGGATATATAGTTATCATTACATTGTGGGAAATTCTGGCCCATTGTTAGGAGGAAGTAGGATAGTGGGATACTGCGTTTTACCTAAGTGCTCTTCTGCACCTAGATAAAACTGGGCTCTGGTCACTGAAAAGTGAAATTTTCTGTTTTGACCACCCAGAATAGGGTGAGTATGAATAGTCACCCCATTCATATTCACAGGTAAATTACACATTCATAATTATACAACTAAAAGAGTTAATTTCACTCAAACCTCTCTTTAATTGAAAAACAAAACAGGGAACTCTGCTTCAGGCAATGATAAAACAGGAAGTTCTAAGCCAGATCTTTCTCCTCTGAGAACAAGTTAAAAAGCTAGATTTGATGTAAACAAGTTGTTTTAGGAAATGGTAGAGCTACCAAGGTAGCAAGTATGTGTTTGGATAATATCTAGAGGAGAAAAGAAGCCCCAAGACTTAAAAAACTAAATATTTTGTATTACTCTTCCCCTTGAGCTGACTATGGATGGTTAAACCCGAAAAACTAAGTAGAACTTTCTGTAGGTTCACAGGAATAGGAGAATAAAAATCGAAGTTCAGGAATTTCTAAAGAGGAGGGCACTTTTAAGGGAAATTCAGATAAAGATCATCCTTCAAAAGGGCTGAATCTGAGTTTTGAATCTTATCAGTCCCTGGATTTAGTTGATTTTTCCTAATCTAGCTGCATATCAGAGATAAAAGCAAATTCTCCCAAAGACTATACTATTGTAGAGAGCTTTACATTATTTCTCTAACAATGCTTAGTCAGCACTTAGTCAAAAATAATCAGGCATACATTTGAAGATCAGATTCAATGTAAACTGGAAAGTTTTTGAAAAGACAGTGGAAATTGACTCATAGAAAGTTAGGTAATGGAGTTATTTATATCATCTTCAGAATGCTATCTGATTAATATACTCAAGTAATTGCAAACATAATATTGAGAATTAGAATCTCATCACTTAACTGGAAACTATTAAAAATCACATAATCACAGTGCCCACTTTAAACTTATACAATAGTATACGCCAATTATATTTCAATAAAGATGGAGACAATTAAATTAAAAAATCAGGAACTGAATAATATACAACTGAAAGGAAAAAAAATCTAATGGATAGGATGAACATTATGTAGACATTTCTGATATGGTAATTAGGAATGTTCCTGGCAGAGGGCCTGATATGAAAAAGGAACCTCTACAGTCGCTGTGAGTTTTTTCCAGGCCAGAAGTCTTAAAAATCAGAATCTTAGTCTTG
>NW_005874421.1:9592-16206 GCF_000147115.1 Myotis lucifugus | reverse complement strand
AGCCCTCAACCAGCCCTCAACGCGCCTGCGCCCTCCGCACCCGCCGCCTGCCCGTCCCCAGCCACTGCCATGTGGCGCCGTATTTACGACCTGGGATGGCCCCGCCCCCTTCCCCAACAGCCAATCCTGTTCTTCAGGTCGAGGCGTTGACTCCGCCCCCAGCCGGTCTTCTCACCACCCCACCCCCGCCCCCCGTGGGCAGATGAAAGAACCGCGGGTCCGCGCTCAGGCTGCCCAGCCGCCGAGGCCAGCGCGCGCTGCAGACACGCGGCCCCGCTAACCCACATGTAGGCAGCGCCTCTGGGTACCGACCCATCCGCGAGCACCGACCGCTTGCGGGGGACCTGATGCTCCCCAGCCCGGGCCTGGCACTCGCTGTGCAACCTCGGGCAGGTGGCTGCACCTCTCTGAGGCTGCCTCCAAGCCCTCACCGCACAGGGCCTTGGAGACCAGCGAGGCGACGCGCTGAGCAAGATGCACTACGGCCGCTGTTCTTAGTGTCGACGACTTCATTTTAATTGTGGTGAACGCACATGACATAACAGTTACCATCCTGGCCGTTTTTAATGTGGTTCAGTGGCATTCAGTACTGAAAGCGTTCAGTCAGCGATGTTTCCGTCCCTCCCAGTGGACAGCGGGGGCTGTCTTCTGATGGAAGGAAGGCCATGTGTGTTAAATTAATATATATTTTTTATTGATTTCAGAGAGGAAGGGAGAAGGAGAGAGACAGAAACATCAATGATGAGAATCATTGAGCAGCTGCCTCCTGCATGCCCCCCCCACCCCCCACTCTGAGGTGGAGCCTGCAACCCCGGCATGTGCCCTGACTGGGAATGGAACTGTGACCTCCTGGTTTATGGGTCGACATTGGGCCAGGCCTGAATCGTTCGCTTTATTTTTTTAATATTTGTTTTTATTGATTTCAGAGAGGAAGGGGGAGGGAGAGAGATAGAAACATCATCGATGAGAATCATGGATCGGCTGCCTCCTGCACGCCCCCTAGTGGGGATTGAGCCTGCGACCCAGGCATGTGCCCTTGATCAGAATCGAACCGGGAACCTTCCCTAGGCTGACACTCTATCCACTGAGCCAAACGGTTCACTTTAAAATGGTGTTTTATCATAGAGATTTCACTTCCATTTTTAAAACACACGATTCCTACATTAGCAACATCGCTACCTTTGAACTTATGTCTCTGAAATAGCTGCTCACGTACAGATAAGGCAGCGGAGGCTCAGAGAAATTAACCAACCAGCCAAAGGCAGCAGTGGTGTAAGTGACAGAGTCTGTGCCAAAAGCCAAACCCGGCTCCGGAGCCAGAGGTCCACACACTGCAGAGCCCTGGACAAGGAGGGCCCTGCTCTGAGGGACTGAGCAGGCAGCTCCGCCCTGGAGATGCCCCCCATCGTGACTCCCCCTCCCCCTCTTCATGGCCCAGAGCTCCTTCCAGCTGGGGGACCTCGAGGGCTGCGTTTCCCCAGCCTTCCACCCCCTTCAGGCCCCGGGGTCCCTGTGCAAAGGCTGCAGCCTCCCCAGGGCTGGCCACAGCCGGGCGTCTCTGTGCTCAGGCTGAGCTACGAGCTATTGCAATGTCCCCCGCGGAAACAGCTGGCTCTGGTTTCATAACCTGCCTCGAAAGAGAACAGATGGAACTAAGGAGGCCTGGGCCCGGGGTGTCGGCCGCCACTGGAGAGGCAGCCGGGAGGTGCTGCTTCTCTGGGAGCTTGGGTCCCGGTGTCACAGGAAAAGGACGCCCAGAGGAGAGGTCTGAGAATTGCAGGTTCACTCGCCTCCTTCGCAGGTGCTGGGAAAGTCCAAGCGAACGGACAGGAACCTCCCGGGACCCCGAGCTGGGCACCCCAGCCCTGCCAGGTCCACTTCTGTTGCAGAGGTTGCGTGCGGGTGGTGCGGGTCCTGGGTAGGCAGGAAACTGGCCGAAGCTGGGCAGTCACCCGCATGTGACCCTGGCAGCTGCTTCTGTTTCCTGATCTTTTTTTCCCCCCAAAGAGGAAGGGAGAGGGAGGGAGAGACAGAGACATCAATGATGAAAGAGAATCATGGACCGGCTGCCTCCTGCACGCCCCACACTGGGGGGTTGAGCCCGCAACCTGGGCCTGTGCCCTGACCGGGAATCGAACCGTGACCTCCTGGTTCATAGGTCGATGCTAAACCCCTGAGCCACGCCGGCCGGCTCCTTATCCGTTAAATGCTTCAAACCAGCGGTCGCCAACCTTTCAGGCCTCACGAACCACCAGTGGTCCT
Source organism: Myotis lucifugus (assembly GCF_000147115.1). Taxonomy (NCBI): domain Eukaryota; kingdom Metazoa; phylum Chordata; class Mammalia; order Chiroptera; family Vespertilionidae; genus Myotis; species Myotis lucifugus. The sequence continues at coordinate 13,944 of NW_005874421.1, read as the reverse complement.
CGGACCCCCGGTTGGCGAGCGCTACTTCAAATGACCCCCTGCCCCTGGGCGGTCCTGCAGGCTGAGGATGGCAGGAGCGGTGGGGGTCCCGGCCCCTCTTCTGCTGGGGGGCCTGCTGGAGGCGCTGTGGCCGTCCCTGCACAGGGCAGACCACCCTCCTTAGTCTGGGTGGAGCAGTGCCCCCAGCGGCCTCTGCAGGGGGTGACCTGGCGGCAGCTGAGCCTGCGGAGCTGAGGAAGGTGAGTGAGAAATGGCCGCTCCATCTTTGTGAAACCCAGACACTGTGCCTGTGGCGCACCTTCCTTTTCCGTTTGGGCAAATGCTGGACCGCTCAGGACACACATAAAGCTCTCAGCAAAGAGGCCTGGACCCAGTGTGCCGGGACCCACGGGCGTCTCCGTGGAGCAGGCGGTCCAGGCCCCGGGGTCCTAGGGAAGCCCTCCCGCCCAGTGTGGCCCCGGAAGCAGGCTCTGCAATGGGGTGTGGAGTTCGTGGGAGAAGCAGGTGAGGGAGGGAGGCAGGTGTGAGTGGACAGCCTGGAGGTGATGCTTCCCCAGAAGACCACCCGTGGGGGCAGCTGGGCCTCAGTCCTTGGGGTGGTCCACCAGAGGGGGGGGCTGGCCCATCCCTGGGGGGGCTGCTGCCCGGGCTGTGACATCCTTCCCGGCTCTTCCGGGCTGCGCTGTGCAGACGGCCTCCTGCCCCGGGTACACCTGCTCACAGGACAGACACGCCTTCCCTCGAGGCTGGAGGCCGGGGCTGAGGCCAAGGTCAGCACTGAGGTCTGAGGCCCCAGGGGAGGGTCCTCCTCCCCCCAGCTCCCCGCGCCCTGCGTGGTCCTGGGCTCGAGGCCGCCCCATCGCAGGCCGCCTCCCTCTGCGATTCTGTGACCTCTTCTCTCATGAGGACACTTGTCTGAGGGTTTGGGGCCCCCGACACCCAGGAGGATCCCAGCTGAGACCCTAACTGGCCACCCCCACAAAGGCTCCGTCTCCAAGTCAAGGCACAGCCGAAGCTCCAGGACAGCATTTGGCAGCGAGGAGGACGCTGACCCTCTGGCCTCAGGCCAACCCGCCAGGAAGGCGGCTCGGAAAGCCCAGACGGAACAGCTCGCGCCTTCCCGGGAGGGGCCCGGGGCCTGCACCTCACCCAGCACACCAGCGCCCACAGAGACACGGGCATTCACACCACGTGTGCACGCAGGTCCACACACACCACACACATAGTCAGGCACACACACACACACACAGGTCCACACGTGTGTGCTCACAGACAAGGCCTGCACACACCACACACACACACACAGGTCCACACGTGTGTGCTCACAGACAAGGCCTGCACACACCACACACATGGTCAGACACACACACACTCAGATCTCACACACACGGGGACAAGGCACAGCCCTGACGGGACTCTGATCCCCCAAAAACTAACTGGGGACCCGTCAGCTCTGGAAACTTGGGGAGCACCCTTTTGAAGGGGGGGTCCCCGTGCTGCCTCACGGCCCCGCCCGCTGAGTACGGCTTTGACTTCAAAGCACAGCCCATTTCCGCCCCATCCTGGGCCTCTCCAGAACCATCTGTGCTGACCCGTCTGTACACGTCACTGTCTCTCAGGCCCGGCCACATGCATCCTGTTATGAACCGGATGCTTCCGTGGCTGGGCCTGGGCTTGCTGCTCACACCAGCAAACAGCAGAACCTGGCTGTTTTTAATATCGTTAATGTTTACCCTAGGTCATACATGAACATGGCAAAAATTCAGATCGTTCAAACACAGGCACGGCCCCACCCACCCCTCTCCCGCCACCAAATCCCCCGTGACCCGCACCGAGGCTGTCCTCCCAGAGCCGGTCCAGGCGACACATGCAGGTGGGCGTGGACACACCCCTGCACCTACACACGCACACACGCGCGCGCACGCACATACACATGTATGTTAACACAGTCCTGCCCGGCTTTCGTCACCTGCATGTTTTCCTGTTGATGGAAAAGGTGACGGACGCTTATACAGGCAGATGCGACCAGAGCCTGGATGTCCCACGAGCTCGTCCCGCTCGTCCCGCTCCTGAGGGACAGGGTCGCCCTCCGCAGAGCTGGGTGTCGGGAGGGACGAGGGGACGCAGGGGGGTCGGGCAGGTCCTGGGACTGGGAGAGCATCCTCGTCTTCCCCCGCCGCTGGCTGATCTGCGAGCCGTGTGCACATGGGGTGGGGACCAGTGTCCCTACAGACTGGCCAAGGCCACCCCAGGGGTAGGAGGGTTCATTTTATGTGTCAACTGGTCTGAGCCACGGGCCCAGGTATGTGGTCACACACCAGCCCAGAGGCCACCGTGACGCTGTTGTTCGATGAGATGAACCTGGAAGTCAGCGGGGACTCAGAGTCAAGCAGATCCCCTCCCTGCGGGGGCTTCTCCGAGCGTGGAAGGCTGGCGGGGGAGGGCTGGGTCTGTGCAGGGAGCATGGCCTCAGGCGGCCCGGACTGAGGCTGTGGCCTCGGCACCTCCTGGGCCTCCGTCTGCCCTGCAGGTTTCAGATCGCAGGCCCTGCCGTCACATGAGCCAGTTCCTTAAAGTAAATCTTTCTCTCCTCTTCCTCTTTTGTGCACACACACATGCGCATACACGTACACATGCATGTACACACATGCATGTGTGCGCATACTTTGCACATGCACACACGGACACACACACCCTATTGGTTGTCTCTCTGGACAGTCCCAACTACCGCACAGGGTGGGGACAAGCTCTCTCGCGGGCGGCCACTCGTGTCCGTGGCTTCCTCCACTTGGGCCTGGGCCGGAGGGAATGCCGGGTCCCAGTCCACGGAGGGCGCCTCGCGGAGCAGTGGTTCTGGGATGAGCACCCGCAGTCGGAATCACCCATAAAAGCCGAGGTGCCTGTGAGGGTCGGGGGGTGGCCCCTCCTCTGAGGTCGCTGCTGAGACCGCTGCTGGCGCTAAGGCTGCATGAAGCGGGCAGGCTGCCCCCCAGTGCCCCTGCCAGGGCCTGTCTCTCTATCCAGCTTCGGGGCAGGGCCGCGCCCGGACCGGCGGTTCTGGCCCCTCTCTGCCTGCCGTCCTCACAGGGGTCTTCTCGGGCCCTTGGCGCTGCGGCCCCGGGGCCTGCGAGGGCTGCTGGGGGGCAGCGGGCTGCGGCCTTGGCCTCCACTGTCTGCAGACCCTGGAGGAGGGAGACGTCAGTCTATGGTCAAGGCCAACTCCAGGCAGCTCCCCCGCCCCCGCCCCCCCATCCCCCGAGCCTCAGCAAACATGCTCAGTGCGCTCCCCGGGCTCCCGTGCCTGCCAGAGAAGGGGGTCCCTGTCCACTGCTACGTGCAGTGCCCGTCTCCACGCAGAGGCCGCCAGCCCCCGAGGAGGGGTGTGGGCTGCCGTCCCGCTGGGCCCTCAACACGCGATGTGACCCAGGGACCCGCTTCCACTCCGGCCTCAGCCGGCCCCACGGAGGACGGGCCTTTCCTGACACCCACGGGGCCAGCTCCAGGCCCTCGTGGACCTGGGGGCGCTGGTTTCTCTTGGGCCTGGGCTGGGCCCCGGGTGTCCTAGGGACTTGCTCTCACTGCCTGTGGCTGACAGGTACTCCCCTCTGCTGTCCGCCAGAGAGCTGCCAAACAGTCACCCCTTTGGGGATATTGATTTTAAACTGCTTCTTAAGAAACAAGTCTTGCCCGGCCGGCGTGGCTCCGTGGTTGAGCATCAACCTATGAACCAGGAGGTCACAGGTTTGATTCCCAATCAGGGCACAGGCCCGGGTTGCGAGCTTGATCCCCAGTGGGGGTTGTGCAGGAGGCAGCCGATCAGTGATTCTCTCTCGTCACTGATGTTCCTATCTCTCTCCCCCCTCCCTTCCTCTCTGAAATCAATAAAAATATATTTAAAAAGCAAGAAAGAAAGGAAGGAAGAAAAAGAAGGAAGGAAGGAAGGAAGGAAGGAAGGAAGGAAGGAAGGAAGGAAGGAAGGAGGGAAGGAAGGAAGGAGAAAGAACCTTTGACACCCTCTCCCTCCCTCTCTGCCCAAGGGACTCAGCGGGGAGCCCTGTATAGGAAGGAGACCTCGGGGTGCAGCCTCAGCCTGATTTGAATTAATTTAAATTCCGTGTGGTGAACCAGAGGGCTCCAGGCAGGCCTGTCGGCTGGACCGTGTCCCAAAGTGTGTGTGTGTGAGTGCGTGTGTGTGAGTGTGTGTGCATATGTGTGTGTGTGTGCATATGTGTGTGAGTATGTGTGTGAGTGTGTGTGTGTCCTCAACGCCCTGTGAAGCGCTCCTTGCTCTTCTGAAATCTGAGACCTGCTTCTCGCCTTGACCTGTCGCCTCCTATACACCACGCTGCCTG
>NW_005874421.1:0-9321 GCF_000147115.1 Myotis lucifugus | reverse complement strand
TGACGCTCTATCCACTGAGCCAAACCGGTCAGGGCATATATTACACTTTGATTTCCTCCTGTCACTGTGTCTGTGAATGTGGTCGGTGTCCCGGCCAGAACTCAGAAGGTGGGAGGAGAACCGCTGACATGTTTTAGCTCCCACACGGGTGAGAGGCCGGGTTTCTTCCAGCTCCAGCTCCGGGGAGAGAAGCCAGAGGGGCGGGACGGCTGCGCGGCATGTGGAGCGCGAGGGCCACGGAGGCGCCTGCTCTCCCTTCCTGCCGAGGACAGCTCTGGTCTGTGCTCCGGTCCATGGGGACTGACACGTCATACACGCAGCAAACACAGTCACTGGAAAGGCTAGATGAGACGCTTTAAAACGCAGAGCCCAGCCCTAGCTGGTGTGGCTCAGTGGATAGAGCATCAGCCTGCAGACTGAAGGGTCCCGGGTTCGAATCCAGTCAGGGCACATGCCTGGGTTGCAGGCTCAATCCCCAGTGTGGGGCGTTCAGGAAGCAGCCAATCAATGACTCTCTCTCATCATTGATGTTTCTCTCTCTCTACCTCTCCCTTCCTCCCTGAAATCAATAAAAGAATACATTTAAAACAAAACAAAACAAAAAACAACGCAGAACCCAGGGCATCCACCACAGTGGGTGCCCTCCGAGCTCCACAGGCCTTTCTAACGCTTGGTCCTTCCCTGCTGGGGGCCCAGGAGGAGCCCACACCCTCCCGTCTGCCTTTGCGATGTGATCGATTAGAAACACCCTGTACCCTCGATAGCAGGCGCTCAGGCAGCCCCCACAGCGAGGATGTCCCGCAGCCACCGTTTCTGGAGGGGGGGCGGGGTGCTTCTTTCCTGTTCTCATTTCCCTGTTTCCCAAGGCCCCACAATGAGCATCTATTTCTGTAATAACTACAAGCCCGGGAGCCAGGACTCCGGCCTAAACGGAGGAGCCAGAGGCCAGGGAGCGGCACTCGCTTTTGAGGACGATGCTACACTCGCTGGGTGCCCCTCGCTGGGTGCCCCTCGCTGGGTGCCACTCCGCGGGTGCCACTCGCTGGGTGCCACTCGCTGGGTGCCCCTCGCTGGGTGCCACTCGCTGGGTGCCCCTCGCTGGGTGCCCCTCGCTGGGTGCCACTCCGCGGGTGCCACTCCTGCGGAGGCTGAGCAGCTCTAACGGCCTCTCTCCGGAAGCCAGTGGCCGCTCGCTGTCCTGAGCCCTGAAACTCACCCGCACCCAGGAGCACACACCTGGCACAGGGTCACCTTTGAGACGGGGGGTGGTGGGGGGTGGGAGAAGCAGAGTAGAGTCCAAAGGACACAGAGACACCAGCCGCGCTCTCCTGCTGGCCCCGTACCTGCGTGGGGGCCGGGCTTCATCTTGGAGGCCATGGGGACAGCAGGGAAGAGGCCCGAGGACTTTGACGGCTGATGGGGTGCAGGCGGCGTCTGGCTCTCATCCCAACGCGCCGGGGAGGGGGGCTGGGGCTTCTCCGTTGCCTGCAGGGGGGAGTCACACAGCAGGGCAGGGCGTGGGGAGCAGGTCGGGAGGATCAAACATCAGGGTCACTTTGAGATGAACCCAAGCACTGCTTAAACGCCGGCTGTGTGCCAGACTGCTCTAGGCGCACGGGGTCTAGTGACCTTGCACCCTAAAGAAGGGCTGCCTGTCCCCATTTCCCCTTCTCCACACCGCCCCTCCCCATGGATGGTTCCCATCTAACCCACTGCGATGCTTCACATTTAAATCCACAGGCTGAGCCCGGCCGGCGTGGCTCAGTGGGTGAGCATCGACCTATGAACCAGGAGGTCACGGTTCGATTCCCAGTCAGGGCACAGGCCCCGTTGTGGGCTTGATCCCCAGTGGGGGGCGTGCAGGAGGCAGCGGGTGCGGGGACCTGGCTCTCTCCTCCCCTTGCTCCCAGGGCCCCATCCACCATGACCCTCCTGGTGCGACCTGCCCTCTCTGCTGTCCGCCTTGACCCCTGGGACCAGACGCCAGGCCCTTGTCCACCCACCGGCCGCACGCCTGGGCTGAGGCGAGGGGACCGCCTGCTCCGGGCCTTCCTCTCCGCGGAGCCTTCCCGGCTGGGGCTGGCGCGGGGCCGCCTACTGCCTGCTGGGCTCGCGTCCCTGGAGTCTGGAAGGTGGAGGGAGGAGCGGCCGCTGCTGCACCCCCGGTCCTGGGCCTGGAAGCGCCGGGAGGCCGCGACGAGGGCGATGCTCTTGGTGCTCGCGGCCACCTCCTCGAGGTCCGGGCCGGCCGGGGAGCTCAGCCTGGAGGCCACGGGCTTCGCCCTCAGAGCGCTGGGACGCTGAGGGGACACCAGGGGGGTCAGGCCGCCCGGAAGCACAGGGGCCTGGCCCAGGGCAGCCATTTTCTGGGGGGAAGACTGCTTTGGGGAGACAGGGCCCAGGAAGCACGTGAGAAGCCAGGCCTGGGCGTCCTGTGAGACCAGTGCTTGGGCCTCAGGGTCGCGGCCCCGAGGGCGGAGGGGCCACGGCTCCTACACCAGCTCCCAGAGCCACGGAGGGGCGTCCCCAGGACCTGACCCTCAGCACCCGCACGGCCGGAGTCCCGGGAGCTGGGGCCCCGGGGGAGGGGCTCCTGGAGGCCAGGGGCTGCCTCTGCACGGTCACCCCGCTGCTGACAGCCATCTTGGCGGCTGGGTAAAAAGAGTCCCCTTCCGGAAGCTTCCCTGCTGCTCGCCCCAGCCCAGTGCAGCCCTGAAGGGCCCTGAGACCCGCACACCCACCTCGTGCGCTGGCGGCGTGAGCAGGATGCGGAGGGGCGGCGGGGCGAGGGCAGCCTGCCTCCCCCGCTGTTTTGAGGGAGTGGCTTTCGACACCTTGAAACCATCGCTGCGAGGAAACACAGAGGGCCCTCAGTCTCCACCTGTTGCCCCAGAGGAAGCTCGAACCCGCGCTGTGGCCCCCGGTCAGGCCAGGGCGGGTGATCAGAGGAGATGCAGCCCCGTGGACACGCGACACCCGCCAAGTGTGCGAGCGACCTGCAGTCCCGGCGCAGGCAGGACACTCGCTAGGAAGGAGGCCAGAGGCCCGCGGTTGGGGGCCTTCGAGGCACAGACTTGCCGGGAGGCGGCCCCTGAACATGCTGGCCCTCCCGGCCCTGGCACCGCCTTCTCCCGAAACCCTGGGACCAGCGGTTCTCAACCTGTGGGTCGCGACCCCTTTGGCGGTCGAACGACCCTTTCACGGGGGTCGCCTAAGACCATCCTGCATATCAGATATTTACATGACGATTCATAACAGTAGCAACATTACAGTTATGAAGTAGCAACGAAAATAATTTTATGGTTGGGTCACAACATGAGGAACTGTATTTAAAGGGCCAGAAGGTTGAGAACCACTGCCCTGGGACGGTCTGGGGGACAGGATGTCCTGCTGCGCCGAGGAGCCGGTGGCAGCAGGTGGTGTCGGGATGGGGGCCGCTCACTCCAAAGACCAGCACGTTAGAGGCGGGACTTTGGGCAGCCCCATCCCAGGAGGGCGGATGTGGCCAGTGATGTGATAATTTGTGCTGCGTGATGCAACCCCAATAAAACCTGGACAAGGAGCGGGGGAGCTTCCTGGGGGGGACATGGGGGTGTCCAGGAGGCTGCCTGCCCAACCCGGGGGGTGGGGAGTCTGTCCAGGCCTCCAATTCCCGCAGCCTCCCCTGGAACCAAGGGCAGGCGATGCACGGCCAGAAGCAGAGCCCGCTCACCTGTCCGGCTGCTGGAAGGGGGCGCCCCCCGGGGGGCCCTTACTGTCGTCCTGGTCAGGACAGCCATCCTGCGGGCAGACAGAGGAGGAGCTCGGGGAGGCATCCGGGCCGGGCGCAGCCGCCAGCGTGTCCTGAGGCCCTGAGGGCGGGGAGGTGCCTTCCTGCAGCCGCCCAGCAGCTCTCTTCCTCGGAGCCCCCAGCAGACAGAAAGGGGGCCTCTGCCAGGAGCGAGGGCCGGGCCGCGGGTGGGCCTTGACCCTGGAGCAAAAACGGGCACAGGGCTGGCCAGTGGGGCTCGTTGGCTGGGCGTCGTCCCAGGAACCAGGAGGTTCGATTCCCTGTCAGGGCACATGCCTGGGTTGGGGCTCGATCCCCAGTGGGGGGCGTGCAGGAGGCAGCCGGTCCATGATTCCCTCTCCCTCCCCCTCTTTCTAAAAATCAATAAAAACATATTTAAAAAACAGGCACAGGGCGACGCTGGCTGAAGTCAGGGGGTTCTCCTCTCTTTTCTCCAGAAGGCAAAGCAGAGGGTCTGTGGGCTGGGGGACCAGGCCTAGCCCTGGGTGTGGGCAGAGCTTGTGACGACCGTGTTGGTCTAAATAAGGAACTCAGAGCCCCCCCAGACCCGCTTCCCGAGGGCATCCCCATCCCCACCCCGACCTCCCTCCTTAAGGTGTCCCCAGAAGGGGCAGCAGACGTGGCCTCACACGGGGCCTGGAGGACCCCCTGGGGACCCCCAAGCCCAGAGGAGAGCCTGAGACCCGAGGGCTTGCTGCGGCCCCAGAAGACGCCCTGGCCCAGGCTTCCTTCCTGCCGGCCGTTACCTCTAGCGGTGGCCCAGGTTGCAGACCTGCCCGTGAACATCACACCCCGGAGCCCCGAGTCCCCCCAGGCTCGCCACCCCACACCGGCCGGAACGGAACTGCTAGGTGCGTCTGGCCAGAGGCGGCCTGGTTCCTGGGTCCCCAAGTTTCCTCTTCCCACCTCCAGGGCCAGTGTCCCAGGCTAAGCCCAGGCGGGCGGGAGGGGACACTCGGACCAGAGCTGACCCAGGCCAACCCCCCAGTGCCCGGACTCACCGGCAGGGAGCTGGCCGTGGCCGTGGCCGAGTGCAGCAGCAGCAGGCGGTCCAGCGAGCCCCCGCCCAGCTCCCGCGCGTACAGGCCGTAGCGCTCATCCAGAGTCCTGGGCACAGGGAGGCCGGCGTCTGCGGGAGGAGGGAGGGCGGTCAGGGCACGCCGCCCGGTCCAGAGCGGGGCGCGGGCGAATCCTCCCCAGGGGCCGCGTTTCTGTGACTTCCTCTCCGCTCCGTCCGCTGCTTGGAAATGATCTGCTGGTTCATGCCCCGCCTTTCAATATAAAGTAACAGGGGAACTTCCAAGAGTGAGTAACAGGCAGGTTAGAACTCAAGGGCCTGGCTGGCGTGGGTCCGTGGCTAGAGCGTCAGCCAGAGAACAGTCTCGGGGTGATTCTGGTCAAGGGCACGCGCCTGGGTGCAGTTCCCCGCCCGTTGGGGATTGTGTGTGGGGGGGGGGGGCGGGGGGGACGACAACCAATTGATGTGTCTCTCTCACATCCGTGCTTCTCTCTCTCCCCCTCCTTCCCTTCCACTATCTCTAAAATCAATGGACAGCCCGGCCTGCATGGCTCCGCGGTTGAGCGTCGACCTATGAACCAGGAGGTCAGGGTTCGATTCCCAGTCAGGGCACAGGCCCGGGTTGCGGGCTCCATCCCCAGTGTGGGGTGTGCAGGAGGCAGCTGAGCAGTAACTCTCATCATTGATGCTTCTCTCTCTCTCTCCCTCTCCCTTCCTCCCTGAAATCAATAAAAATATATTTAAAAAATAAAATCAGCCCTCACTGGTTTGGCTCAGTGGATAGAGCATCGGCCTGCGGACTGAAGGGTCCCAGGTTCGATTCCGGTCAAGGGCATGTACCTTGGTTGCAGGCACATCCCCAGTAGGGAGCGTGCAGGAGGCAGCTGATCGATGTTTCTCTCTCATCAATGTTTCTAACTCTCTTTCCCTCTCCCTTCCTCTCGGTAAAAAATGTCAACAAAATATATATATATTTTAAATAAAATAAAATAAAATAAATGGAAAAAAATCCTCTGGTGAGGAGTAACAGCAACAACGAAAAGGAAGCTGAAGAGCCCGCCCTAGGTGTGCGCCCAAAGGAGCAACAGGTGGTCGGACAGCTCAGGCGCGAGGCTCGCAGCAGCGTGAACACCTGGTGCCCCAAGGCCAACGCAGCCCCACGTCTGTCGGCTGAGGCGTGAAGGAAGGTGCTGACTGGGCGGCGGGCGCACTGGCCTGCACGCTGCGGAGGGGTGACAGGCGTGAGGGGCGGCAGGCGGCGGGAGCCTGGGCGGCACAAAACCTAAACGGTCCCAGCTGACAGCGCAACAAATCGTGTGCATCTCGGCAGAGGGCACCGACCTCACGAATTGGCCTCGCGCGCACAGCGACACCTGGGGTGCACGGTCCGGGGTGCACGGCGAGGGGGAAGCAGGGCCCGGCCTCACCCTGAATGAGCTGCCGCTGGTCCCGGATGATCCCCTCGCACAGCAGCTGGTGCTGGCGGAGGCGCCCGATGAGCAGGTCCCTCTGCGCCAGCAGGTGCGCCCCGTGCTGGCGGCCGGCCTGCAGCGCTGCGTTCTCTGCCTCCAGCTCCTGCGCCCGGCACAGAAGCCGCTCCTCCAGCTGCGCCTGCGGGGACCAAGGTCTCTGCCGCCCCACCCGCCAGCTCCCCACACGGACCCCACCCGCTCCCCCCACGGACCCCGCCCACACGCCCCTGATGGACCGGGTGTGCAAATTGAACTCAAGAAAATAAGCAGCGGCCGGTGTGGCTCAGCGGTTGAAGGTCGACCCATGAACCAAGAGGTTTGATCCCAGTCAGGGCACATGCCAGGTTGCGGCTCCATCCCCAGTAGGGGGCGTGCAGGAGGCAGCTGATCAGTGATTCTCTCTCATCATTGATGTTTCTATCTCTCTCACCTTCTCCTTTCCTCTCTGAAATGAATAAAGAAATATATATTTTTTAAAAAGTTATGAATAATTAAAAAAAAGCGGGCCTTGGTTTGGTGACAGTTTTTAAGTGAAATAAATGCCACCGGCTTGTAGCGACAGGACATCATCAGACTCGGCCACTAGCCTGAAAACAGTCCTGCACCCATTCACCTCGGGGCGGGACACAGCCAGCTGCCCGCACTTTCCCCAGGTCCCCGCTGCATAAACAGCTCAGATAAATCGCTCGCTCTTGCCCGGCCGGCCTGGCTCCGTGGCTGAGCATCAACCTAGGAACCAGGAGCTCAGAGTTCCATTCCCGGGTTGCAGGCTCGATCCCCAGTAGGGGGTGTGCAGGAGGCAGCCGGTCCATGGTTCTCTCATCATTGATGTTTCTCTCTCTCTCTCTCCCTTCCTCTCTGACATCAATAATATATTTACAAATAAATAAATAAATAACTCGCTCTTCCCAGGAAACAGCCTGGGAGAAGACTCACTCTCCAGAGAGCAGCCTAGAGCCGGGCTGCCCGGCCGCGTCCCTGTCCTCTCTCCGGTGCCCGTGGCAGCCTGGGGAGCCTGTGCAAGAGCCGGCCAAAGCCCCTCCCAGGAGCCGCCGAGGCCCTGCCGCCCCCGCACTCGGGCCCTGCCGCCCGGGTGTGGCCGTTGCTAACATGCAGGGACATGGGCTTGCAGCCAGCCCCGCCAGCCCAGCTCTGCTCCTGCCCTGGGGACCGGGACCAGCTCTCTGACCGCTGAGCCCGGCTTTCCCGCCCGCAGAGCCAGCGCCGGTGCACGGGCAGCGATCAATGTCGTGACTCGGCCCGGGTGTCGCCTGGGCTGCCGGCCCCTCCCCACCTGGAGGGCCACGGTTCTCCGCTGCGCGGCCAGCAGCAGGGAGACCTCCTCTCCGGCCAGGGCTCCCTCGTGGGGCTCTGCGGACTCGCCCTCGTCCCCGGCTGCGTCGTCCACCGCCTGCTGCTCGTCCCCCTCGGGCGCCTCGTCCTGGGCGCGGTGGGGGGGCTTCTCCCGCTCCCAGCTGCAGCCATGACAGGGGCGGGGTCAGAGCCCTGTGGGCGCCACTGGTCTAGTCACAGGCGTGGGCACGGAAAGGGGCAGGGTTGGGTCTGCTGTCTGACAACAACTGGAAAAAGTAAAGAGGTGAATGGCCCGGCCAGTGTGGCTCCACCTATGAACCAGGAGGTCACAGTTCGATTCCCGGTCAGCGCACATGCCCGGGTTTCAGGCTCAGTCCCCAGTAGGGCGTGTGCAGGAGCCGATCAATGATTCGCTCTCATTGATGTTTCTATCCCTCTCCCTCTCCCTTCCTCTCTCTCTAAAAATTAATAAAAACCGATTAAAAAGAAGAAGCAGTGTATGTTTGCAGTATGATCACCGAGCAATTAAGCACAGGACCCTGTAGCCAGCCCGCCCCTCCCTCCTGGAGTCCTCTGAGGCCAAGCCACTGGCCCTCCGGCCCCTCCCCCCCAGTCCCTCAGCTGTGAAACTGCCCCCTGGGCCTGGTGAGCTCAGGGCAGAGCCTGGGCAGGTGCCGCCCGTGAGGAAGGACACGGGAGCTGCGGCTGGAAGGGGCGGGAGTTCCTCGGAAGCAGGCGCTTGCGCGGTTAAGTGAACAGACGGAGAGGAGGAGGGAGGACGGGAGAAGACATGGACGGATCGCAGTGTGCACACGGGTGGCCCGGTGGCCCGCTCATCCAGGCCACTGCGGCGATGCCGGGTGTCCCAGTGCCATTGCTAACTATGCCCCACCTCCCACGCCTGTCCGGGGACAAAGCACAAGGCCGGTCCAGCTCGGGCAGCCTGCTCACTGCGGGTGGCGGGAGAAGGGCTGGGCCGTCCGGAGAGCCGGCCGGTGGACGGACACTCACCCTCGGCCAGCCCCACCCCTGAGCCTCAGCATCGCCCTCCGTCCCACGGGCTGACCCCGGCCTGCAGGGCTGGCTCTGGGCTCCAGCCTGTGAAGGGGCCAGCGGGACCTGGACACCGTCCCCACCTGCTCCAGCCTCGCTACAGGCGGGAGGGCGGGAGGGAAGAGAACGAGCCCTCGGCTAAAGGCCCCGTGGGGACCCGCAGGCAGGGGAGGGAGGCTAGACAGTCGCAAAAAAGGAGCCCCCGCCAGCGACCCCACTGGTTCTTCTTGGCCCTTCTGCCCCATCGGGAGGGTGGCGCTGGGTCCTGGGCGGCGCCCACAGCGGCACACTCACTCTGCAATGGCCAGCAGGTGCCGGGACACGTCAGGTGCAGCTCGATGTTGGGGTCCTCCAGCTCTACCGGGCTGCGGGCCATCTCCGGCTGCTCCTGAAAGGTCCCCTGTGAGTTGGGCCGGGGTCTCGTTAATCTGAGGGCGCTGGTCCTCCTCCCGGGGCCCTGGGCGGGCTTCGCGACTGGGAGCAGCAAGAAAGACGGCTGCCCTTGAAAGCGTTGCAACCTGAGCCCAGGGCTGAACTCCCAGGCCCTGCCCACCCAAACAGGTGGGAGCTCACGCCCTGTGAGGGTTGGTGGTTGGTAATAAATTGACGAAGGTTGGATGTTTGGATGGGCGGATGGGTGGATGAACACATACCTGGCTTCTTTTTTTAAAAAA
>NW_005874420.1:8709-16636 GCF_000147115.1 Myotis lucifugus | reverse complement strand
GTCTAATACACCTTTCCGGGTACTTAGAGAACTGTTAGGTACGGACCAATGCTCTTAAGTAATTAAAGTCTATGGTGCCAGACAAGTGTCTCAATAAACACACTTTCTACTACCTTTTAACATGGAAATTTAAGTGCTTATTTACATTTACTTTCGGATTTAAAATTGAACAGATGTCTCGCGGCTCTTCTGAGAATCAAAATGGCTTATATAATCCTTCAGATCAAAACACGTTATGCCATCACAAACTTTCCATTTAATTCTATTGCCAATTCAAAATATTGATGTGGTTTTATTTCAGGTTTATGTAAGCAACGCCTGGAGGGCATTGGCCCCCACCTGCTGCATTTTCAATACTCAGGTTGCTTTTTCTCCTGTAAATGTCTTGGCAGGAAATAGACAAAAGGGTTTTCTGCAGAAACAAGGTCCATGTGAAAGATTTAAGAAATATCTTTTAGAAAGTTTGCTATCAGAATACTTTCATCAAACGTGAATTAGGTTCAGATGGAAAGCTAAAGTAACGACTTACTACAGGAATGTTTACCTGGGGTTTCTTTCATTCATTTAAACTCAACAAGTATTTTAAACACTGGACCATATTTTCAAGCTAACCTATATGCCACTAGAGCTGTTTGGTAGACTTGATAAAGTGATCTTTGGGCTCCTGGCATGTGCAAAGCCCTGTGACAGCTACTGAATGGGATAACATGCAATTTTCAGGGGACTGGACTTTGAGACATTGCTGAAGTGATCACAGGATTTTAACAGGAAGAGAGATGGGGTGGGTGAAAGCATAAAAGGAATTCTAGGCATAAACAATGGTTGAGGCAAAGGTGTGTGGGGAGAGGTGTGAGAGGTGGAGAAACAGGTAAGTGTGCATTGGGTGGGATGGTGAGGGAGATAAGTGTTCAGGAGATCCTGGTGTCTCTCTCTTCCTGCTGGACAGTAAGTTTGCATCTTGTTTTGAAAGTTTCCAGGCAAATGAAAGACATGATGCAATCGCTGCTTGTAGATCTGAACTACCATTGGTAAAGGTTGGAGGCAGAGGCCAATTAGGAGAGTATTGCTAGTGTTCGGATTAAAAAACAAACAAACCCCAAAATAGTATGGGTGCAAGCTGGGAAAGTAGCAAGGGGAAGAGAAAGGAGGGGTCGATTTTTGAAAGTTCTAATTCAAATCCATAGGACATGGCAACTGTTTATATGTGAGGAGCTAGGGGGGTGGTCCTTCCAAGGTAGCAATGTGATTTTGAGCCTGGAGGGTGGGAAGGTGGTGGAACCATCAAGATAAACGCAGGCCGCAAATGCAGGTGGTGCTGGAGTGAGGTGCTGGGGTAACCACAGGAGAAGTATAAACAATCTATAAACCCAGGAAATGTCCTTAATTACAAATGAGCGTTGTGGCCCGGGCTGGTGTGGCTCCGTTGGTTGGAACGTTGTCCTGTGCACCAAAGGGTCACCGGTTCTATTCCTGGTCAGGGCACATGCCCAGGTTGTGGGTTCGATCCCCAGTTGGGGCACGTACCAGAGGCAACCCATCTATGTTTCTCTCTCTCTTCCAACCCCCCTTCTCCCTCTCTCTCTAAAACCAATAAAAACATGCCCTGGGGTGAGGGTGAAAATAAGTAAGTAAATAAATAACCATTTGTCGAATGAATGCAGGAAGGAGGGAAGGAGCTTTCCAGGAGGCAGGCCTGTGGCTCAGGAGAGAGGTCCTGCGAGGAGGGGTATATGTGGAGTCAGGACACAGAGGTGGTCAGTGAATGAGACGACCCAGGGGAGCGATGCGGAGCAGGAAGAGAAGGGGCTGAAGACAGAGACCTCAGGAGCAACGTGCAGTCAGGGCCCAGAAGCCAGAGTGAGGATGGGAACAGGCAGAGGCCAGAACCTAGAGAGAGCAGAGTTGCCAACATGGAAGGAGGCAGGTGTCTCTAAATAAAGAGGGACCCAGCACAAGTCACTAGCGTTGCTATCTTGGAGTTTAGGGATTGGGTGAAAGCATTATGTGCCCTGTTCTATGCCAAGAGCTTCACCTGCCTTTCCCTCACACTCACCCTTGGGGGTAGGCCCTGCTAACTAAACGGTGAGAGGAGGTTCAGGTCCATTCAGCGACCTCCCCAGCGCCACACAGCTGGCTAGTGGAAGGGCACCCCGAAACCTGTTCGTCTCACACACTTGGCCAAGAACTCCAATAGGGCGGCGAGGGTAGGAGCCAGATCTCAGCGCCTGGGCAAGAGAAGGGGACAGGAACACGCACGTGTTCTGTGCTCCCTGTGGGTCTGGGACTGTGCTGGATGCTCTATGAATGTAGACACAGGTGGTGAACGCAGAGAGAGGGCGCGGCAGCTGGGAGGAAAACGGGGCGGCTGCTATTCAGAGGGGCTGTTACTCTGGGTCTCATGCCCGAACCTGGTAATCGTTTCACAAAACAGAAACCTGCATTCAAACGAGCTTCTTGAAACTAGATTTCCCCGCCGCAACAGAATGTAGTGCCTTGCTATTTCCTTACACGTGAAACATGCTATTTCTTATATTTACTACGCGTACAAGTATCCATGCATTCGAATAGTACATACTTTTTGGGGTCCCTTCTTTTTTCTGATGAGAGTATGATATTCCTTTCAAAACGATAATGCCCCTCAGCTCTGGATCATGGGAAACACAAGGAAAATAGGCCATGAGGACATAGGAGCTAGCCACGAAAATCAGCACCACGCAGCGGGGTGGTGAATTCTGTTCATCACGGGGCAGAAGATACCTGGGAGGGGAAGAGGATTCGCTCTGTCCTTCTGAGGCCCTTGTGGCCCTTGTGGAACTCACCCAGGCCTTCCCCTGGGGGTCTGGGGGCCCTGTCAGGGAAGCTGTGGTGTTGGGGGGCCTCCAAGAGCAACGCATGCTGAGCCCGAGCAGGGTGCTCTACTGGGCGGTTGCTTGCTGTCCAGTCGTTGCCCCTTGGAGCCAGCGGTCAGCCTGGCGTATCTCTGAATGTCCACAAAGGGCAGGAGAATGTCTTCTTCTGTATCCAGAGAAGGGAAGGCCAGACCTGTGCTCAGCTTCCAGGGCAGGGGAACCACCAGGGCAGAAAGGTTGCTGTAGATCAGCCCTCGCCTCGGGCCGTGAGGAAGCTGTTTGATAAGCTTGGAGCAATCACTGCTCTTGAATATCAGCGAGCTTTTCATGGAGGGGATTTTAAATGAGCTCCCAAGTCAGAATAATTGGGAAGGTTGAAAGAAGGGCAGATCAGAAAGCTGTGCCCACCCAGTGCCAAAACAATGAATGAAAACGGGAAGAATGGAATCCACCCATTGTCTGGATGCCCTAAAACAGCTGCCCCTCCCTCCTACCCCAGGACTAGGTATTTCTGTGAAGTGCTCAAGGCTGAATCTCCACGGGACCCCCTTAGTTCCATGTCAACCCCTCCATTCTAATGGCACCAGGGTCTTTGAGGCCCCTCCAATGAGCAAGTTCAAATGTCTGATCCAGGCCAGTTTCTGAGAAGCAGGTTTTTGACTTGTACCCACCACTGGCCAGTGGCATCCTGCACTGCATGACAAAGCTAGGACTGAGGCAGAACTCCCACCTCTGGCTTGATTGCCCATGGAGGGCTAGCATCAGGTGGACACAGCGTAAAGCAATGCAAAGTTTAAACCGAAGGACCCATTTTCTTCCAGCTCTAGCATGACTGGAAGAACCCAGGCATGTGCCCTGACCGGGAATAGAGTCTGGTTCATCTTTCTTAATGTATGTGAAATCATTTAATCCAAAGAAAATAATTATCAGATTTATTACTGAGGCAAAGCAGAGGCTGAGACCTCAAAGGAGACCTGGAAATTATCTGTAGGAACTTCTGATTTGCCACCCAACTGAGTCACTGAGAGCCTAAACTAGATGCCCCCTTTGTGGGGGCTGTGTGGAGGCCTGTGCTGGGACCCAGGGCAGCTTGGACTGAGACTATGGCAGCGTTGCCCTGCCGTCCTCAGCGTCACAAGCAGTGAGTGGCACTGCTTGTCCTCTGAGGGCTGGTCTCGGCCCTTCAGCTCCTTCCCAGGCAGGAAACAGAGGCAGCCCCAGGGCGGGGACAGGACTGTGAACACATCCCACATCCAGAAAGGGTCTGGGGCAGCCACCTGCCCTGAGGCACCCCCAGGCCAACTGTCCTGCTGCCCTCTCTACACCAGGCCAGCCATTCCAGAGTCCTGGGGACCGCTCAGCACCTGTGCTACCTTTAATATCATTGCAGGGCATGTGTAGAGGGCCTCGGGCACTTATACTGTTTGTTGAACTATGAATTTGAACTATATGAAATTGCCATTTTTGGGGGGGTGTCAATCAAACATGTAAAAATGTAATGTGTTTATTCTCACAATAGACATTGTGAGAAAAGTAGAGGGTATGTGGTGGTAAGAGCACACTTATGAGAGCCAGACCTGGGTTCAAGTCTCACTTCTATATCACTTTCATTCAACAAACATATCCTGCATTCCTGCTCTGGGCGTGGGCCTGCCCTGGCAGCTGGACATGTAGTGCTGACGAAGACAGATGGGCCTTGCTCTTCGTGGCACCTGTAGTGGAGGCTTATCTTCTGGGGCCACTTCCCAGCTCTGTGATGTTGGGCCCATGACTTGGCCTCTCTGAACTTCAGCTAAGTGTTGTGAAGACTAAATGAGATGATGCAAGTTAGGCCGGAAATGCATTGGTGGCCTTTAAAAAATGGTACTTCTATTATTTTACTGTGGCTCATAGAGAACTAATAAATATTTACTGAATGGAAGAGCTTTGGGATGCACTGTGGGAATCTTGAAGTCTACCCCCTAAGAGCCTAAACTAGATGCCCCCACAGGTGAAAGGTGCACCTGCGCAGGGGCTCCTGTAGGGGAAGCTCTTGCGTCCCAGAGACCACCACTCCCCACCCACCTGGGACCTGGGAGAGACCAGCTGTGGTCAGCTCCCATGAAGTCAGGAGGGCAGTGGGCATAGGGAGGGAGAGTCTGGTTCATCTTTCTTAATGTGTGTGAAATCATTTAATCCAAAGAAAATAACTATCAGATTTATTGACTGAGGCAAAGCAGAGGCTGAGACCTCGAAGGAGACCTGGAAATTATCTGTAGGAACTTCTGGTTTGCCACTCAACTGAGTCACTGGCGTGAATATATACTAGTACATGGAGTTAAGCATTTCCTTTGCAGCCCAGGGGCCTATGTCCAGGCTTTGTGTGCAAACAGGCCATGTGGCTGTCTCATTCATGCCATTAAAAGTTGCGTAAGTCATGCTGGACACGGTGTTAATAAGTGCAAAGTTGCCCTAGCCAGTTTGGCCTTGGCTCAGTGGATAGAGTGTTGGCCTGCGGACAGAATGGTCCCAGGTTCGATTGCGGCCAAGGGCACATGCCCAGGTTGTGGGCTTGATCCCCAGTGGGGAGTGTGCAGGAGGCAGCCAATCAATGATTCTCCCTCATCATTGACATTTCTATCTTTCTCTCCCTTTCCCTTCCTCTCTGAAATCAATAAAAATATATTAAAACTAATTATAAGTGCAAAGTTGCTATCGAGCAATATAGCCTCTAATGGTACCTTTCCTGTCTTCATAGTCTTGAGTTCTGTGCTGCTTTCCCGGTCCATTCATCATAAGTGCACAGGGAGATGAGACCAACAATTGCATTAACTTGTTTTCATACAGTTTTCTGGTGGAAGCTGAGGAAGAATGTGGAGAATAGATTAAGTTGTTCTGTTTGTATCTGGGATCTTACTGGGTTCAAGGTATTTCACAACTCAGAACCTTATTCTTTTTATTTAATATGTTTTTATTGATTTCAGAGAGGAAGGAAGAGGGAAAGAGAAATAGAAACATCAATGATGAGAATCATTGATCGGCTGCCTCCTGCATGCCCCACACTGGGGATTGAGCCTGCAACCCGGGCATGTGCCCTGACTGGGAATAGAACCATGACCTCCTGGTTCTTATGTAGAGGCTCAACCCCTGAGCCATGCCAGCCAGGCTCAGCTTCTTACTCTTTTTAAAAATATATTTTATTGATTTTTTACAGAGAGGAAGGGAGAGGGATAGAGAGTTAGAAACATCGGTGAGAGAGAAACATTGATCAGCTGCCTCCTGCACTCCCCCTACTGGGGATGTGCCCACAGCCAAGGTACATGCCCTTGACCGGAATCGAACCTGGGACCCTTGAATCTGCAGGCTGACGCTCTATTCACTGAGCCAAACCGGTTAGGGCAGCTTCTTACTCTTATACTTACATTATTAACTGTGTTTTTTACAATGAGGTGGACCCCACAGCTACTCAACTCACTCTGTCCCTTCCACAAACACTTCAGGTGAGGCCTCTATGTGTTAGCCATAGAGTCAGGCATTGGCTACATCTGAGAAGACTGACAAAGTTGTAACTCTATCTATGGGGACTATGGACAATACATACATGCATAGTTAGCACAGTGCACATACTAGGAATGAAAAAGAACCCAGGGTGATATAATCAAGAGTAACTGGGGGAAAGAGATTATTTTTCTGTCTGACACCACACTTACTAATCTGTATGAAGTATCTGAGTGTATTTATCACCTCTTCCCTTCTTTAGGGTTTTTCTGCTTTTTAAAAAATTTTCCTATTTCTAGTTTAATGATTTTTATTGTATATGTTTCTTCCACTATAAATACATTTAAATCTGGGAGGTAGTCTATGAGTCATAGATGACTAGTCTCTAATATTTGCTGCATACATACATAGAATCGGGCCAGGTGAAAATCCAAGCTTATGAAGTTCATTCTGTAATTCATAGTCACTCAGACATTTCACGTCCACCATGGTGATGGAAGTTTGGTCTCTTTGCTGATAGCGAGATCTCTGAAAGAGTAAAACATTAAGTTCATTAAGACAGTCTTCCAAGGAAGAACTAAAAGGTCACTAGTCCGCTCAAGTGTGTCCAACTGAGCTCCCCAATCTTGGAGGTGCAAAGGCAATAAAGAAAAAAAATCACCATTTTCTGCTGTTTCTGCCACAAATCTATTCCAGATTTGTTTGCCTCGATGCCACGCTTTGGGTGGGTGTCACTTTCCCCCATGTTGGGGTTCAATTCTTTCTAACTTTTCTACTCAACTAATGTGAGGAAAATCTTCTGCCCAAAATGAACGAATGAACACATCTCCCTATTCCTGCGTGGGAACTGAGAAAGACTCAAGTTCTGAGAAGATAAGAAGTTAATTAAATATAAAAGAGCTGAGAGCGATGTTTTAGTGAGTTAAATAGAAGTTATTTATCCCTGCTCGCCTTTTGATGAGAGTACAGAGCATTCAGATATTGCAAACAGTAGTAGTTTCCACACTTGTAATTTAACTCTGAATGTAGCAAGAGGGTCGTTTTTAATTAACCGCCAGCAGACTCTGTAATTGCTGAATTGGCATTTGAAAAAGTCAGCTGTTCATTCGCTGGCACATGAATTGATTTATATAGATTTACACAAGTCTCAATATGGCTCCCCAACCTGCACAGCCTCACGTTCGACCAGTGTTATCCAGTTGATCCCTCTATCCCCCCAAACTGGCCCCTCTACCCACTTAACAAAATCCCAACAGACAGACCCATTTGTCAAACCTTTTAACAGAGATTTTTAATTTAGGGGTTTCTTTATTGTACCTCGTTTCTATCATGTTTCCAGGCTTTTTAATATCACAGTGAAAATGACTTCAAGACAATTACTCAGCATTGGAGGATCTGGACCAATTTTAAGTAATGACTTTGCCTTTATTGGTGATCAGTCAATGTCCAATTAGGAAGAACATTGTACGCAAGCTAGAAAAAGCTGTGAATTGTCATGCATACCAAGGTTGTTTGAGAACTCCTGGCTACAGGTCTCCACTTTTAAAGCTATACTCGGACCAGGGTCACACAGGTGTTTCGTAAAGGTGTTCCCCCCTTTT
>NW_005874420.1:5027-8118 GCF_000147115.1 Myotis lucifugus | reverse complement strand
CAAATGTCAAGCATCTAGGCCATCCTAAGACCCACAGTAGCAGATGGGGAGTTTGGCCGTATCCTCTAGGGAAAATGAGAAAATGAAAGAAACCTGTATTAACTTGTTAAGGAATTGCTCATTTAAAAAATAAGGATCCGGATAGAGTGCAGACAAATAATACGTTGCAGAATTGTGATGGTCTTGGCCATCCAAACTCCTATCTCGTTTCATCCTCAGCACACTCCTGTGACAAGCCCAGGACAGACAGCATCAACATTGCAGGAGACCAGTTCTTGTTGTTGCTTTAGTTTCTTTAAGGAAAGATCCCTTGGACTATTAGCTTGAGTTTGCTGAGACAATCGTGCAAGACAAATTAGGCTGAAACAAGCATTGCAAGACAAAATGTAACTTTGGGAAAACACATGCCTTAATTAAATGCCAGGGATCGGAAGGAGTCACCTGAAAGGGGTTAAGAGTGGAGCCAGCCCGATGGGAGCCAAATCCCAGCCTGTCTCTTTCCAGCTGGGTGACGGATGCCAAGCAGGGGAAGTTACTAAACTCATTGTCTCCTTTGCTCCATCTGCAATGGGGATGACAAGGGTACCCACCTCCCAGGGCTGTTACGTGCATGTAATGAGTTTACCACGCAGTAAGCACTCATTATTCCTGTGCCCTAGCCTCAGAGAGATTCCACATCCAGCCTCTTCTTCAGGGGGCTCCGCTCTATTTACACTTACCTGGGGGACCCTATTGTTTCTATACTTTCCCGATGCTGGGAAAGGACTGAGCACCTTTGGGTGCATGGTCAGGGAGGCTCCTTGAGTGATCCAAGCTGAGGCTCTGTGGTAGGCCGTTAGACAGACATGAGCAGAGCAAGGACGATGGGCCAGGTACAGAAGGTCATCAGGATGGAAGCCCCTGGTGCCTAGCAATGGGCAAAACTGGGAAAACAAGATCGCCCACCCTAAAAGGACACATCTGGGAAGCTGCTGGATATTCCAAGCGCTCCAGATAAACACTCTCAGGTGGACCCAGTGTGCTCTCTCTCTCTCAAGAGCACACCCTCACCTTTCTCGTCCTCCTCCTCTTCCTCCCCACCCTCCTGAGCTCCAAGGGTCCCTTCTTTTGCCTCTGTAACTTGTTTCCTGAGCCCATGTCTTCGACCACTCACTTCTTCTAGCTCTGTGGCTTTCTAAATAAACTTTCTCTTATAGTCTGAGCCTTGCCTCAGAATTCTTTCTTAGCCAGAACTCAAGTACTGAGGTTGCTGAACCGAGGTGCGGTCTGACTCCACCGGTCTAACACCTGGCGCCATTTCGCCGCCAACAGTTCCGAGAGCCATGGCTCAGTTTCCAAACAAACATGTAATACACGCGTTTGCCAACACCCGAACATGGGATGCACCAGGCAAAGACTTTGGAAGGTGACACATTTGTTTCCATCAAAGCAAATACATGATAGGCTTGGGTTATTAGGATGCGCAAGCATTTTGTTTACATTTCCCAGAATTGCTTTACATAAAAAAAGCAAACAGCAGGTGGAACCCCTTCCATTTAAGCAGTTAAAATATTGGAATGAAACAGGCGTTTCTAAAATAAATTTTGGTCAGACCTCTGGGGATTATAACAAGCGAGGTTGACAAAGGATTCAATCAGATGCTCTCTTTGGCGGAGCCCTCTATTATGTGCAAACTACTCTGTCTGAGGTAATTCTCTTCAAGATCCCCCACCAGCACATCCATGGCTCTATTCTCAGCATTATCCTGTTTAAGAATTCCTGTACTCTGCCTGACTGGCATGGCTCAGTGGTTGAGCGTTGACCTATGAACCAGGAAGTCAAGGTTCGGTTCCTGGTCTGGGCACATGCCCGGTTTCGGGCTCGATCCCTAGTGTGGCGTGTGCAGGAGGCAGCCGATTAATGATTCTCTCTCATTGATGTTTCTCTCTCTCTCCCTCTCCCTTCCTCTCTGAAATCAATAAAAATATATTTTTTAAAAAATGATTCCTGTACTCTGCAGGATGCTGAAATATTCGGTTTTGATGTTTACAGCCCCATTTCCCTTGTTTTTACCTGTGAAGTCTTGGGCATTAGCTTGTTTTTTATTTCCTCCCAGGCTGCAAAGACATTTTATTCCAGTTCTTGAGGGAAGTTTTAATTGCCAATCGACTAGGTATTCAACATGATAAGGTATCTAAACCCTGAGAGCTTCCTCCTTTCATTAAAATGTGGATCCAATTTCTTTTCCCTTAATGCCACATGCTGTTATTAAACTGAAATAACGGAAATAGTAAAAGCCAGATGTCACTTCAGTCTCAGGTTTGACGCGGGGCACAATTTCCTCTCCTCAAGTTCAATCTGCGTTATTTACTCACCCCATCCTCTGGAAGAATGCACAATTTAAATGTAAATGCAATTTACATAGGGGAGCAGATAGTAGATTTGCAGTTTCAATTGCCAAAGAACCATTTGCAAAGGGGGAAATCAGCTAGAGCAAAGATCAGCAGCTGCCAGGCTGAAGTCCCATCACTTGCCATTCTCCTGTGACTTTCCTCCTGAAGCCACCTGCCTCCCAGCCTCAGCCAGGCAGGCGGAAGGAAGTGGGGAACTCTGGCATCTTCCCAGATAGTTCAAGGAGCATGGACTGTTGACTGGGGGAGAAAAGAGAAAGTTGGGGTTTCAATGAGCTAATCTGCTTGGCATCCTTGTTGAAATCATTAACTGACCAATTTCTTTCAAGAAATATTGACTGCCTGGCTGGTGTGGCTCAGTGGTTGAGCGCCAATCCAGGAACCAGGAGGTCACAGTTCAATTCCCGGTCAAGGCATGTGCCCGGGTTGCTGGCTCGATCCCAGTAAGAGGGTGTGCAGGAAGCACTAAATCAGTGATTCTCTCTCATCATTGATCTCTCTCTCTCTCTCTCTCTCTCTCGCCCTTCTCTCTCTGAAATCAATAAGAAACATATTTTAAAAATAAAAATAAAATCAATAAAAACATATTTTTTAAACAGGAAATATTGATTATCTCCTGTGGAGCAGACAGTATACTTGGCCTAAATTAGGGAGAAAGCTATAGTCCTTTCAAGGAGCTCATTGTCTCCTTAAAGAGAAAG
>NW_005874420.1:0-4927 GCF_000147115.1 Myotis lucifugus | reverse complement strand
GGGTTTGAAGGTCTCATTTAGGCTGAGACTTCCAGAATGGGCAATAGTTTGCCCTATAACAGGGGGCTTGGGACAGCCATTCTAGGAGTGTGGTGAGCAAGAGAGGAAATGGGCCAGGTGAGTAGGTTGGAGCCAATTTGGGAAGGATCCTGCTAAGGATCCTCCAGGCACATTTGAAAGTGTATAAGCGGGACATGACATGATTAAATATGTCTGACACTGGGTGGAGAATTATGTGTTTATGCATTTGATACAGTTGAGGCTTGATTCTGAATGGAGAATGAGTTGGTAAGACAGGGTCTGGAAGCTACTTGGGGACGTTATTACACAGTCCACAAAAGAGTTGTTTCAGACTTGGACCGGACCAGTTTGGAGAAGGACTGGAGAGGAAGACACACGATTCATGAGTGATTTAGGAGCTGGAATCGCCAGGACGGGATGCCTGATTACATGGTTCCTCTTCACTTCACTTGCACAGGCCCCACCTCGATCTAAATCTTTTGTCTTAGCCACGAGCCTGCTCACACCAGGAACCATATGGAGTTTGGTCTACACAGCACTGACCCTTAAGAAATTATTCCGCCCTCCTCTAGTCAGCCCTCGATTGTGCACACGATTTGAAGGCAGCAGCGACGCAGCTAATCCACAGCACTCTTCTATTTGGCTCTGGAATTAATTACACCTTTTAGAGCAAATTTGCCTTCTTAATTAATCTTTCTTAGGCTGATATTAAAATTAACTAATATTCTCTGAGCCCATGACAGCTGGGCAGGGGAAGGAGGGAGCAGGGGAGGGGAGGGTAAAGCCACTCCACATTACAGTTCGGTGTGGATCATCCATGGAGGCCACGATGGAGCTGGGTCTGGCCCATGGAGAGGCGGCTGCATAACTAGAAACTCAGATCCCTTGGGAGCTCCGGGACCGAGCACCTGCCGCGTACCAAGCGCCCTGCTCAGCCTGAACAGAGATAAATAAAGCAGAGTGTCTGCTCTCAAGGAGCCACCCATATAATGTGGACAACGGATGAGTGAGAAGATCATTTAATCAAATGCAGTGAGGGTTCTGGCAGAAGCTTCTCCTTACGAGACTAAGGCATGGCCCTGGCCAGGGTGGCTCAGTTTGTTAAGTGTAGTCCCGGCACCAAAGGTTGTTGCTCAATTCCCAGTCTGGGCATGGCCCCTGGTCAGGGTGCGTGTGGGAGGCAAATGATCAATGTTTCTCTCTCTCAAATCAATAAAAAATATTTTTTGAAAGAGAGAGAGAGAGAGAGAGAGAGAGAGAGAGAGAGAGAGGCCCTGGCCGGTGTGGCTCAGTTGGTTGAGTGTTGACCTGTGCAAAGAAAGGTTGCCAGTTCAATTTCTGGTCAGGGCACATGCCCAAGTTTCAGACTCGATTCCCGGTGGGGGGCAAGTAGGGGGCAGACCTAAGAGCAGGTAGGGTCTGATAGGCAGGAAGCCGGAAGGAGGAGGATGGGCATTCTAGGCAAGGACACATCGTGAACAAAGGCTTGGAGAGGGAGGAATTGGGACCAGACTAGGCTTCTGCAACGGGTTCACTTTAGATAAGTGGATGGATATGGTTGAGCCAGGAGCCCCAGGATTTCCTAGGTCCCTTCTACCTCCAGAAGCCTCCCATTCTGGGGCCCTCTGATGCCAATGATGGCTTGTGCTTACCCACCTCCCCCCCACCCCCAGCCCCGGCCCCAACAACAACAACCAGGCCTCTGACAGAAGGTGCTCATGGATAACAGCAGAGCCATCAGGAAGACTAATCTGACCTGCAGGGCAAGATGCATTATGGGGGTGGGGATGCCAGCAGGGAGGCAGCGAGGGAGATGTGTGGGTCCTTCCCCTTGTCTCCCTGTGAGATGATAGTGAACGCAGCCGAGGGGATGCAGGGAGGCTTTGGATGGTTCAACCAGAAGAACCTTGAGAGGCCAGAGCAGAGTGGTTAGCAGCACAGACTCCAGGACCAGACTGCTCCATTGCATCCCAGACCTGTCGCTGACTGTAAGCTCTGTTCCCTGGGCCCGGCTTCCACATCTGTAGAAGGGGAATCCTACATAATGAAAGGGTAATATGCAAATTGACCCTAACGGCGGAACAAACAGAACGACTGCTCGACCAGTCACTATGAAGCACACTGACCACCTCTCGGTCCCTTTCCCCGGCTGGCAGGCTCCATTGCCTGATGGCGAATGGGGAACCGGGGGTGGGTTACGGAGGACGCAGGCAGCACCAGGCCAAGGCCCCCACCCCGCCGGTTCCCACACACACAGAGGGCGACCCACAGTGGGGGCAGGGCTGGCAAGCGGGCAGAACAGCCGACCTCTTTGTCCCTTCCCCCAGCCGGCAGGCTCCCATCACCCGATGGCAAACAGGGAACTGGAGGGGGGGGGGTGGCAGCGGTGGAGGCGGGGGCTGGCTGCCAGCAGTAGGAGAAGATGGCTCTGATTGCAGGCCAGGCCTAGGGACCGTACCTGCACACGAATTTTGTGCACCGGGCCTCTAGTATAATAATAATCGTGCATTCTTCCTGGAATTGTTGAGAATTGAGTTCATGCATCTCAAGTGTTTAAAACACTATCTTCAGTAAGTGCCCATGGCAACTGCTTTCATGTGTGAGCTGTGATAAGCCTCATTTCAAAATCGTGGCCGTAGCATCCTAACCCAAAGTTCTTGGTGGGGAGGGGACACAGGTGTCCTCACCTCATTTAGTACCATGGCCCACCTTTCCCTGTGAACTCGGGGAAACTGAGAGTAGCTTGTCCTCCTACAAAGACTGGTCAGGGATCTGCTTTTCCTCTAAGGAACATGTGGAAGAGAGAGAAAGTACTGGAGGGAGTGGGAGTATTGTTCAGTATAAGGAGCAACTAAATTCAATGAGATACTAGATAAAGCAAGTTGGAGAGCGCGTGGGACATCCATTCCTGTCCTTAAACCAGGATCGGTGAATTCCATGGCTTAAAGGAGACGCTGTACCATGACCAAAGTGGAAGCAAAAGAAAAAAAGTGAGAGCATTAAATGAAGCCAAGAATGAAGTGACAAGAGCTGGAATCCCTAAAGAGCTATATACTAGTAGACCTTTATTGTACATGCAGGGGGATCTCCAATGTGACCCAGCTTTTCAGCAGCCACACAAAAAAATCTACCATTCATACTCGTAAAATGAAAAGAAAACAAAGTTAGGCTCCAGAGCAGCGGTTCTCAACCTGTGGGTCGCGACCCCTTTGGCAGTCGAATGACCCTTTCACAGGGGTCGCCTAAGACCATCCTGCATATCAGATATTTACATTACGATTCATAACAGTAGCAACGTTACAGTTATGAAGTAGCAACGAAAATAATTTTATGGTTGGGTCACAACATGAGGAACTGTATTTAAAGGGCCAGAAGGTTGAGAACCGCTGCTCTAGAGAATCTAACCATTCCGGATACTTGAAGCGTGGATGTTTCTTGGAGATCCCCTGAGTATGCAAAGCAATGGGGTGACTGGCAAGGGACAGGGGCCAGTTGGTGAAGGGCCAGAAGCATGAGAAGGAGCCCTCCGGCTTTATCCTGAGGACGGTGGGAGCCATTGAAGGTTTATGGTGTTTTTGGTTTTCATAATCTTTAAACTCAATTTATTTTAAACACTTTCAAGCTGAAGTGAATTATCAAGTGAAACGGAAGTATAATGAAACCCATACCTACCCTTCACTCTGTTTCAACAATTGCCAACAGTTGCCTGTAACCAAAGGGCTTTGAGCGTGGGTGGTGATATGATGATATTCATATTTGAAAAAGATGCTATGGAAAGAATAATAGGAGTGCACAGACTGGGCATAAGAATATCATTAGGTTGTAGCAAACCATTCATTCATTAACTCATTCATTTATTCATTCAACAAATATTTCCTGACACTGTTCTTAGTCCTGAATTAAGAATAAATAAAGCAGATAGGGCCCTAACCGGTTTGGCTCAGTGGATAGAGCGTCGGCCTGTGGACTGAAGGGTCCCAGGTTTGATTCTGGTCAAGGGCATGTACATTGGTTGCAGGCACATCCCCAGTAGGGGGTGTGCAGGAGGCAGCTGATCAATGTTTCTCTCTCATTGATGTTTCTAACTCTCTATCCCTCTCTCTTCCTCTCTGTGAAAAAACAATAAAATATATATTTTTTAAAGTAAATGGGGTTCCTGGCCTCCTAGAGCTTACATCTTTGGAGAGAAAAGCAGACAAACAAGCAAATTAAGTGAGTGAGAGAGAACGTTTCAGAGTGTGATCGTGTGACAGAGAAGAAGTTGGGAGGCAGAGGTCTAATTTAGATTGGGTGGTCATGCTTGTGTTCCTGAATCCAGAAGGTCAGGATGGCTGGAGCAGCAGGAGCGAGAGCATAGTAGAGATGAGAAGGGAGAGGCCAGGTGAGAAAGGAGGATGGCCTGGCCCATGGTGGTGGTGGCGGTGGGGATAGAGAGCAGTAGATTTGAGGGAGATTTGGGAGGGAGAACCCACAGGATTTAGTGATCGATCAAATGAGGAGTAGAGAGTTGGGGGTGTCCAGGATGATTCTCTGGCCTGAATCAAAGGATGATTACCTAGGTGGACAGAGACAGGAAAGAGGGGTCATGGGAAAAGCCCAAACTCCCAGGTGGCCCCCTCACAGCCTTCCCTCTCACTTCCAGTCTCCCTAAAACTAAGTGGAAAAATATCCTCAGGTGAGGATTAGCAAAACAAAAAAATCGTTTATTCAGCAAATATGTTTCTTAGCATCTGCTCTATGGAGGGCTCTGTATGAAACACTGGTCCACAAACATACCAGGACTTCATCTCCTCTTTCAGATCTGTTACTTCGATGATTACAGTACAGTGTGTTAAGCTCAGTTACTGTGGTTCTTACTTTATGTATTTTGCAAGCACAGAGGAGGAGAACTTAAAGTATCCTCAGG
>NW_005874419.1:0-15969 GCF_000147115.1 Myotis lucifugus | reverse complement strand
ACCTACAGCAAGTACCAGAGAGCACCAAGAAACTGGTTCCTAGAGGCCAGATGAGATATCCTTCTTGGCAAACCCAATATATAGGGTGTCCCCCCAAAAATGTATACACACACTTTGAATAATTATAACGGTAGTGTTTATTAAAAAATGTTTCATTTTCAAAATTGAGATATCAGTTTTTAAAGCATGTATACATTTTTGGGGGGGACACTGTATTTGGGTGAAGAATCTGAGTATTTCTAGACTTTCTGTAGAGCAGGCAATTTATCCACAAAAATACTGATTTTTGTCTGTAACTTTGATGTTGTTGTTACCCCACAATTTATATGATTTAGAATATTACAATTCTACTGCTCCTAAATAACCACTTTAGACATTTTTTAATGGGCAAACACTTAACTATGTATTATTAAAGTGTTTCAATTCCCACCTATAGTTTGGAAGCAGCAATGTTTTTCTCACTTATTTTCAACAGAGAATAAAGTTTACTTCCTTTCCTGGAAAGTAAAGAGTGCTTAGCATCGTTTTTATAAAAGATAAGGTTTACTGTCATGTAGCAATTCCCCACCCTGCGTCATTTTTGGCACACAATAAGACTACTTTTAATGTGGGCTGTGGTTAGTAACTATAATCATAAAGAATATTACTTTCTAATACTTGTCTCCAGAGCAATATAAATTAATCCGGGAAATAGACTCCATCCTTGAGCAAAAGATGGCTACTTCTAGGCTGGGAAAGTTGAAACTTAAAATTAGACACGTTGAGTTCAGTACCTAGCTTTTGGTCACTGGCTAAACTGAAAGGTTTTAAGTGAATTTTTAATAAATATTCTGAAGTAGGATCCCCAGTGAGCACTGTTCTTTTAAAATGTTTATATGTTTGAGAACTAACTACATATTTTGATGAAGGTTGTTGTTACTCAAGCCTGGATTAGAATTCATTTTGGAAATTTTTAGAGCTAGTTTACCAACTACACAAAACACCAGACCCATCCATGTAAATTTTATGATCCCATCCTGTTCCTCAATTAACTGCCAGGTTTAATTCAGAATCCCCTCTGACTTCTTCAGAAGCTCAGAGCCCACCTAAGTCAGGATAACTCCTCTGGTGATGGATGGGTTAAATTAACTGGATGGAGAGAATTCTTAATGGGCTTTTTCTTAGCTTTTTTTTTTTGATTGGTTGCCTCCTGCATGAGCCCTGACCTGGGTCCCGGCCAGGGAGGAGCCTGCAACCTAGGTACATGCCCTTGATCAGAATCAAACCCGGACCCTGCGGTCTGTAGGCCGAGGCATTATCCATTGAGCCAAACCAGCTAGGGCAGGATATGACATTTCTTAGCCCTCCAGCAACAGACCTTCATTTTTACCTCCAGGAGTGAGGTGGAAAAATCCTAGATCACCTTATTGGATTCTTATTACCTAAGTTACCAAGAACACTGTCAGTGGCATACAGGGAGCTTAGCCAATGAGCAGTCAGAAAAAGTGTTTCCTCTGCAGCTCACACACAGAGGCGGGACTGCTGGCAAGCCTAGGCTGGCACACCCCCATCTCTGGGCCTGCTCAAGCCTCCGCTGTGGCTTGGGCAGGGCCCCCCCAGCTCTGCTCAAGCCTCTGCCATGGCTTGTGCAGGACCTCAAAGCAAGCATTCCACCTGGCCGCTCACACTGCCCGCTCTCAGCGACCGCCACACCCCCCTCTCCCCGGGACTGGGGGACTCGAGAGGAGCTGAGAGGAATGGGCACTGCCATCTTTGTGATGGAGTGATGGTTAATTTGCATATTACCCTTTTATTAGATAGGATAAGGCTAGAAAAATAAAAAGGGGGCTCCTTCATATATAATAGGGGAGAAATAATTATTTGGGCATCTGTCACAGTCCTTGGATCAGACCATTTGGCCCAGAGGTCTGAGGTATGATAGCTTTATACAGATATTGAACTCACCACTGTTCACCCATGAAAGTCAGTGGATCTGGCTGCACAGAAAAGCAGAGGACAGCCACATCAGGGCTAATCCACTATAGACATTTGGAAGATATATGAATCCAGCCTCTTGATGATAAAGAAGGAAGCAGCAGCTGGAAGATTACCAAAAGCAAACAGCTTTCCTTCTCTCTGCAGGCATATATGCAAAATAAATCATTCCTGAGATAGTGATTAATGTTTTATATTCTCCTACTTCTCCTTCCAATAAAATTAAATTAACGTACATCTACTTACTTATGAGACTGACTTCTTACTGCCTTCTCAAAGGCTAGTTTACTATTTATGAATGTGGTTAGCTGCTGTGCTTTTTATATCTTTTTAATGGCCCTGATAATGGTCAAGACATTAGAAGTTACTGTGTTTTTTCCATTTAATGGACTTTTTCTTAGCTTCCCCTGGGTTGGGGTGAGTGGTGATCTGACAAACAGACCCACTCTGTTCTCTTCCACTGTCTGGTCGGGGTGTAGTCCCTACTGCTTATGGCACAGCAGCCCCTGTGAACAATGCTGCTCATCATTAGACACGTTGATCTGGAATGACACTTTGATGAGATCTAGTGTAGAGTGTTGTTGGCTACTCTGCCTCATACCTTTCTGTAGCTTCATACACTGCAACATCACCTACTTGATATTGTTTAAATCAGAAATCACTTTCATTGACTATTTAACCAAGATTGGACCCTGTTTTCATGAAATGGTAATGTATAGATGTCCTCAATGTTAATAAGTTGTCACTGAACTTTATTTTGAAGAGTTTGAGGCAATAATGTAAAAAATGTGGGAGTCAAGCAAAGTCCAAGGTCTCCCCCTTATTATCTGAGTGATCTGGTCAAGATCTTTAATCTCTAAATCTCAGTTTCCACATCTGTAAAATAATTAATTATCTGCCTCATAGTGTGATTGTGGGGATGAACATTTATACAGTTAAAACACATAAAACATGATAAACTCTTAACAAATGGTAGCCATAATTAAATATTTTTCATTTTACAACTACTAATACATCAATAAATTGATAAATTCTATAGAACTAATTGTACAATAACTAATAAGTTGATAAACTAGTAAAACTCTATAACTGATTTATTATATTTTAAATATGATATATAAATTTATTGTATATTTCCTCAATAGTCACCTAACTCAGATGAAAAATAGTTAAGATTTCATCTTCTGGAATGTGCTTTCAGAAGATTGCTAGTAATTGGTATAATGTAGCAGAGAATAGAAATAATTTAGAATAGAAAGTAATCCACAGATATGTCTAGGTGTTATCAACACATGAATCCCAAATGCAAAGTTTTATAAAAACTAGCCATAGTCTTGACCTATTATGGTGGCAATACAGGCAGAGCCATTGTAAACAGGTGATCAAACTTCCAGTTCTAGAATATGAGTTTGCTTCTGTATCATCTTAAGACAAACTTTAATATTTTCAGATACCAGATTTAAATAATACCAAGTTTTACAGGTTTTCTAATTTTTAATCTTTCTAAAATATTGAGATTTATATATAATATTATAAGTATATAATATATAGATATAATTATCATATGTAATATAATTTTAGAGGCCTGTTGCACAAAATTCATGCACTGGGGGGGGGGGGGGGTGTGTCCCTCAGCTCAGCCTGCACCCTCTCCAATCTGGGACCCCTCGGGGACATCTGACTGCCGGTTTAGGCCCTATCCCTGTGGCATCAGGCCTAAACTGGCAGTCAGACATCCCTCTCACAACCCAGCACTGCTGGCTCCCAACCACTTGCCTGCCTGCCTGCCTGCCTGCCTGATTGACTCCAACCACTTCTGCCTGCCAGCCTGATCGCTCCCTAACCACTCCCCTGCTGGCCAGATCACCCCCAACTGCCCTCCACTGCCAGCCCAGTCACCCCCAAATGCCCTCCCTCCCCTGCAGGCCCAATTGCCCAACTGCCCTCCCCTGCTGGCCTGATCACCCACAACTGCCCTTTCCCTGCCGGCCATCTAGTGGCAGCCATCTTGTGATGACATGGGGGTGGCCATCTTGTGACAACATGGGGGCGGCCATCTTGTGCATGGGTGTGATTATCAATTTGCATATTACCTCTTAATTATATGGAATCATTGGGGCTGATCAGAACATATGACAGACATTGTTGATCTAATAAACATATCCTACGCAATTTCCATGAATGTCTTTTTCAAAATTATGAAAAATCATATTCCTGTATAAAAAGCTAAAGCAGTCAGTAGGTTATTATTCCCATTTACTCTGCCAGCATATTATCAGGACTTCCTGAGCAGAAGTCTGCTGTATCATTCTTGAAAAGTTTTCTTTTATTGGGATATCTTTTCTCTGACTTATGCAGCAACTTAGGCAGCTAAAAATGTCATACTATGGACTTGAATTTTAAGAATGACAGCTTAATAATAAGATGTTACTGAGATGATGTTCAGGAAGATGGACAGTTCTGTTTTAAGGGTGAAATTCCTTCTGAATCAATTTTTATCCCAGGAAGAGTATAAAGCCTCACCCAACCAAAATTGCACAACTTTGTCGACAAATGGGAGCCACTGAAACTCAGACCCTGGGCATTTTCAGAGATGAAGAACTTGGGGAAAGCACAGTTGCATAGTTAGACAATAGTGGTGGGAAAGAACAAAGTGGGCTTTCTTGATGATTCTATTATTTGATAAGTTTCATAAAAAAGTTTGTCTCTATCTCAGTAATATATTTAAATTGCTATGAAATATGATCAGTATGTCAGCATAGGAACTAAGATGTATGTTCTCATATCTCAGATCTAATTGGCATCATATAGTTGTTTACTCACAGTAAGACAGTGAAGTGAGAAATGATGGTTAGGGAGCCTGATATGAAACTTACACAGCTGGGCAGACTGGGAACCAGGTTTGAGGACAGCACAGTCTGGTACGCAAGGCATGGAGGCCAAGAGATCGTGAAATCTTAAGCACAATTGGGGTCATTTATAAGTACTAAATTTCCAAGGAATCTGAAATATGCCAACAGGTGGTGAAAGACAGTGGTGAGAGAATCCAGGGGGTAGTGATATTCTAAAACCCAGATTGCCAAAAGGCATCAGGAGGGCTGCTCCATGTTAGGAGCTGGGCTTCATCCCCAGGAAGAAAGCAAGCTCCAGGCTTTAAAGGGTTTCTGGGAACATGTAGGATTTTAGTACAAAGCATGAAATGGTGTTCAGTGCAGAAGCTCAGTGCTATAAACTGAGGTGCATAGAGTAAACCCAGACTCAGGAAATCAAGTGTAAAGGACCTATTCTCTGTTAGAGGAAACTGTGATGTAAAAGCCATGTGAGAGTCCTAGTCATCAGAGAAAAGATAAATGTGCCAGGTGACTTTTGAAGCAAGAATGTCTCAATGACTGTGTCCTCACTCAGAACAGTAAGGAGGGTGATCCAATGCAAAGACCGGTAAAAATGGAATGGATAGATTTGAGTTCCTAAAATTCTTTCTGGGAATGTACCTGAAGAAACTTGAAACAATTATTTGAAATAAGATATGCATCCCTATACTTATTGCAGCATTATTTATAATAAAGTATTTGGAAGTAGCTCTAGTGGCCATCAGTAGATCAGTGGATAAAAAGTTTCGGTGTACTTACACAATAAAATAATACTCAGCAGTAAAAAAGGAGGAAATCATACATGTGTTTATTATGGAACCAGGATATAACCTATCTGGGGAAGTAGGCATGGAAAGGATTGAGCAATCTGTGGCAAATGAGGAAAATAATAGATCTGAAATGCCAAAGTACTGTGTGTTGCAAGATCAGTGAGTTCACCTGTGGAAAATATGGGGCAAGCAGAGAAAGGGGGATTGAGATCTGAGTCAATGTAGGTGGTGTGACATCTACATAGAGACACTGCATGCAGGTGCAATGAGTAACATGCTACATCATCTGAGAAATCTGGAAGGAACAGTGTCTTCATATAAGTTGGGAGGAAAACACCCAAAGGAAGCTGATTCCTGAAAGAAACAAACCTTCAAAACTTCAGTGGTTCTTAAAATAAGTCAAGGCAGACCTCTGAGAAAAGTATGTAGACATGGTATGAATACATTCTCAGAAGTTTCCTTAAAAACTGTGGCATGCAGGCCTTGTCCCTTTTCTTTAGGAGCATCTTACTAGCCCTCCAAAGCCTGCTTCTTGGTACACTCAGGCTCTCACCTCCCCATCTTATAGTGAACTTGAAGCTTTACCACATTCCCAGAGTCTCCTTGGTAGAGTGTGTGTGTGTGTGTTTGTGTTTGTGTTTGTGTTTGTGTTTCTGTGTGTGTGTGTGTGTGTGTGTGTGTGTATTCGTAGTGCAAAGCTGAAGAGAGAAGCAGAGGAAGTCTGGGTGAATTGCCATTACATGTAGCATTTTATCTTCCATAATTTTTGGTAATGCATTAATCCATTAATAAAAGCAAGCTTGTGTATTGATGGCTGTATGTCAATATTAATGATCAGAGTAACAAAACCATGCCTGAGGGTGGAGACTGAGAGACTGCAATGAAATCAAAGTGGGCACCACCACAGAAACATTTCGGAAGGAAGAGAACTTTATTGTATTTCAATGGAGTGCTTGTCTGCCACTTCTAATTAAAGCACTGAGGGGAAAAAAAGGAAATATTTTTTCCAAATTTCTGAGCTTTCATAAACAATAGTACCATGATAATCACTTGAGAAGGCAAAAAAACATTCAAAATGTAATGGGTTTTTTTTCTAACTGCAATGCGTTTTTTTTGTCCAATGTGTTTTAAACTTATCTGCACTGATATTTATTGTTGTTATTATATGTCCTTCCTTACAAATACAAATATTATGATTTTTATCATTATTATTGTATTATTGTTATTTACCATCAAGAAATTATTCAACTTCATCTGCTTATATAGGACACTCTGTCTTTAGAACATGCAGTGTGTCACCAAAAAAGTATTTTTTTTAAATAACTGATTTGTACAATCTAACAAAGAGGGAACCAAGTAAAGTTTAGAAAAGGAAGAGCTCATTTATTTTAAGGTGAAATGTGAAAGGGGATGAGAAAAATAATAAATGAAGTGGTAATGTACAGGAACTTGCTATGTTTCTTTAATTTAAAGTAAGTAAATATGCATTTAGTCATAGAGCAATCTGAAATAAGAAGAGGATATTAGAAGAGAAAGTGAAGCTAATACTACACATTTCTTTTAAAGAAATGAAAGAAAGTTTAAAATTAATACTAAAAATCTATCCAGTGGAACTATATAACATACCATATTAGGATCCCTATAATTCCTGAAATTGGAGGTGAAATCTCCAACAACATCTTCAGAGAGAAGAATCAAAATGAAAATATACCAGAAAAAGGTATAGAAGAACTTAACTCACACAAAAGTGTAAAGACCAGATATAAATGAACAGAGATTAAAGGAATATTTAGGATAGCAGCCCTACTCAGAGAAACAGAAGGAGAAATTCTTTTTTTAAAAGTATATTTTACCTACTTTATCATTTTGCTTTGAGCTGGACCAGATGACCTAGAACTAAGGGACCTCGAGGAACAATTTGCAATAAGGGTAGATACTCTTGGCAATAATTTGCAAATAAGTAATGTCCGCCCACATATTTATTACTCATTATCATGTTACCATGAATAAGTGTGAAGTCTTCTGACATGAAAAACTACTTTATTTACTCTTTAGTCAATACCTCAAACTATAAAGTCCCCAATAGGAAGTCTAGCCAAAGTAATTACTGGATTAGAACTTGTAGCAATATAGAATTTGAATGTACAGAAATCATGTTTTTGTAAGGAATTTTAATGCCAAGAGAAGTTTATAATAGTTCCTTAATATACATTAGAATTGCCTCATGGGCACAAGGGTAAATTGGGTTGGACAAAGAAATCAGTGGAAAAAATAGAATGCAAGTAGATATGGAAAATATCACTTATAAAAGTATGTATCTTCTTTCCCAAGATGTATGGCAATTGTTTTACTTGAAATATTGACCAAAATTTTGTAAGGTGATAGATTTTATTTTAAACTAAAATAATTATAATTATATGGATTTTTATAATAGTTCTATTTTGGTTAGCTCATATAAGCAACAAAATCAATATGGGCCTTTATTTCTTTAGATTACCCTGAGGAATTCATTCCACTTGAGCCTCTTTGCTGCAAAGGCTTCCAAAGAATTAACTAGGAACAGGTCATGGATTCCACCCATGCATTTTACCAATGGGTGCTGGCTGGGATGATGCCTGGGTTGCTGTATCCTTTTAGAGAAAGCTTCTGAGAGGTTGCAATGTAACAAGCATGTGTGAGATTCAGATTTTTCTGATTTCTGGCTACAAGTGCAGTGATCTACACTCTATATAGACTCAATTCCAGTAGACAATATTTTAAGAGCCACTAAGGATTCAGAGTTCTTTGCTAGGTGTGGGTTCTACAAATCCTGAGGATATTAGGAGACTTATTTTTAAGCTTAATGATTCTGATTATCTAATGTAAGATATGCCTCTTGATTGAAAAGGAGAAATTATGTTAGGCCACCAAAGAGGAATGAAATCAAGAGTGCTCCTCCAATAATATCTAAATCTCCATTCAGATAAAATGCTCCACTATTCCTGAGGAGTTTGGAGGCAATATGGTTAGTGAGTGGATGAACAGACAATCATATTAGCAGTGTCGATTCAGGCAAAGTGTTCTGACATAAGGAGCATTTGGAAAAAAATAATAACTCTATTTATGGAACTAGACAACTTACTTTCCATCTTTGATCCCTAAGTGTCTAATCTGGAAAATGAAAGTAATAACAGGACTATTGTGAGGCCTAGAAAGATTCCAATCAGGATAGTTATGTAGAAGAGAACCAACACAAATATAACACAGATGGTGGCAGAAAGGAAAAAAAAAAAAAACTAGGTAAAATTTTACTGGGCAATAAAACGTATAAATCTAAAGATTTTATAATATCAATAACATATCAAACTAGTGGTTAAGAACTTTAAAAGTCTTAAAATGCTTGTTTCCATGTTATAATGAAATTGTCTTTATTTCTGCTCTCTAGCCAGGTTCACAGGATATATTAGGTTGGAAGGTATATAGTAGTGTAAAACTAAGTGGCATAAATTTATGCGGTGGAGCTGAGTATAAAATCAGGGTGATGTATCACTCATCTCTTTCCCCAGTTGTAAGAATAGAGGTCAATTAATCAAACATTCAACAAATATATAATGAGTACCCACTGTGTGCTTAGCAGTGTGAATTAGCAGATCAGCAACTGCTTAATTTTAACTCATATACTATTGGGAGATAAATAAGATTTTTTTTGTTGACTTTGGATTAATTTATATGATTATACTTACTGGAAGAATGAAATCAGAAATTCTATTCTTCATCCCACACTGATGCAATTTCACATATGTGTTGTCTCTTTCATTCGGCATTCCAGTGTTATACAGTCTGCCTTAACAACATATGGTTGGTGGAAAGAGTGCATCTGTGTTTCAGTAATCTATTCAATAAAGAAAAGTCCATTTGTGGCTCAAGATGAATGTAACACAGGACTGCAGTGTGTTGGTTTTTAGCTTTGCTATGACAACTACTCTTCATTGTGAAAAGAAAAGAAAAACTCAAAACATTCTCTTGCTGAATAATAAGTGAGAATGATTCATTTCCAGTTATTTTCTTTATGAATATAGTGGCTTATGGAAAGAACAAAAAGTATCCATTTCACTTACATTAGCTTTTGATAAACTTAAATAGATCCATTTCAAAGTAGATTTTCCCACGATACTTGTTAGAGACGATGCAAATCTTCCTGCTAAGTGGTCGCCAAGATTGTGAGATTGAAAAAGAAGAAAAATTATCCACAGCATGAAATTATGGTTCTTAAAATGAAAAAGTGGAAACTAATTTCTAAGAATGTTTTGGAGACAAAGAAAAATTGAAGAATATAGTGTTTTGTTAAATAAAAGCAAAAATTATCAGTTGCTTGTTTGAATGGATGTTTCCATTGGGATATTGTTAATGAAGATAAATGCAGGCAGCTTAGAAGGAGAAACATGTTTCCTTTGCAATTAGAACATGGTTCGGTTAGCTAAAAGGCAGGTAAAAGGAGAAATGTGCTCCCAGGACAAATGTTTAAATTTACTACCTCACCCTTCTTTGAGCTTCTTATTTACCTACATTTAAACCAGTTTTCTCCAATGGAATAGAGCTCCATATTGAGGGAATTCACAGAAAATTCAAACCCCAAACATATTATTTTATTAGACATATTTTGGAAAAACTAAGGACAAAGTGGAATTTTTGACCACTATAAACTGTATTAGGCTTTGATTAAACTTTGACCCAGCCTAAATCTAGAGAAATATAATAAAGTAGATACATAAACCAGGTACCCAACTTGGATAACTCCCTCACTATCTGTAAGTCTCTTCAAATATCACCTTTATGACAAGGACAATGATGACCACCTAATTTAATTTTTTTTATCTTTAAATTCTTTATTAGTTAAGGAATTACAAATGTGTCCTCATTCCCTCCCCCATTAACCCCTATCCTCCCTCCCCGACTCATGATCTCATCCCCCTGTTGTCCATGTCCATTGGTTTGGCTTATATGCATGCATACAAGTCCTTTGGTTGATCTCTTCCCCTTACCCCCACCCTCCCCTACTTTCCCTCTGGGGATTAATAGTCTGATTGCTGTTTCTCTGTCTTTGGATCTGTTCCTGTTCATCAGTCTATGTTGTTCTCTATATTCCACAAATGAGTGAGATCATGTGGTATTTATCTTTCTCTGACTGGCTTATTTCACTTAGCATAATGCTCTCCAGTTCCATTCAAGCTGTTGCAAAAGGCAAGAGTTCCTTCTTTTTTACTGCAGCGTAGTATTCCAATGTGTAGATGTACCACGGTTTTTTAATCCACTCATCTGCTGATGGGCACTTAGGCTGTTTCCAGATCTTATCTATGGTGAATTGTGCTGCTATGAACATAGGGGTGCATATATCATTTCTGATTGGTGTTTCTGGCTTCTTGAGATATATTCCTAGAAGTGGGATCACTGGGTCAAAAGGGAGTTCCATTTTTAGTTTTTTGAGGAAGCTCCATACTGTTCTCCACAGTGGCTGCACCAGTCTGCATTCCCACCAGCAGTGCACGAGGGTTCCTTTTTCTCCACATCCTCTCCAACACTTGTTGTTTGTTGATTTGTTGATGATAGCCATTCTGACAGGTGTGAGGTGATATCGCATTGTCGTTTTGATTTGCATCTCTCATATAATTAGTGACTTTGAGCATGTTTTCATGTCTTTCGGCCCTCTGTATGTCCTCTTTTGAAAAGTGTCTATGTAGGTCCATTGCTCATTTTTTGATTGGATTGTTTATCTCCCTATTATTAAGTTTCATGAGTTCCTTGTAGATGTTGGAGATTAAACCCTTATCGGTGATATCATTGGCAAATATGTTCTCCCATGCAGTGGGTCTTCTTGTTGTTTTGTTGATGGTTTCCTTTGCTGTGCAAAAGCTTTTTATTTTAATGTAGTCCCATTTGTTTATTTTCTCTTTAGTTTCCATTGCCCTAGGAGCATTATCAGAGAAGAAATTCCTTCGACATATGTTTGCAATTTCGCTGCCTATGGATTCCTCTAGTATTTTTATGGTTTCCCGTCTTACTTTTAAGTCTTTTATCCATTTTGAGTTTATTTTTGTGTATGGTGTGAGTTGGTGGTCTAGTTTCATCTTTTTGCATGTATCTATCCAATTTTCCCAACACCATTTATTGAAGAGACTGTCTTGACTCCATTGAATGCCCTTGCCTCCTTTGTCAAATATTAATTGGGCATAGTGCTTTGGGTCAATTTCTGGGTTCTCTATACTATTCCATTGATCTATATGTCTGTTCTTGTGCCAGTACCAAGCTGTTTTAAGAACAGTGGCTTTGTAATACAGTTTGATATCTGGTATTGAGATCCCACCTACTTTGTTCTTCTTTCTCAGGATTGCTGCAGCTATTCGCGGTCTTTTTTTATTCCAGATGAATTTTTGGAGAGTTCGTTCTAGATCTGTGAAGTATGCCGTTGGTAATTTAATTGGGAGTGCACTGAATCTATAGATTGCTTTGGGTAGTATGGACATTTTGATGATGTTGATTCTACCAATCCATGAACATGGTATGTTCTTCCATCTGTTTATGTCTTCCTCTATCTCTTTTTTCAGTGTCCTGTAGTTTTTCGCATATAAGTCTTTTACCTCCTTAGTTAAGTTTATTCCTAGGTATCTTAAATTTTTGGTGCAATGGTAAATGGGATTGCTTTTTTAGTCTCCCTTTCTGTAAGTTCACTATTGTTGTAAAGAAATGCCTTAGATTTCTTGGCATTAATTTTGTATCCTGCTACATTGCCAAATTCATTTATTAACTCTAATAATTTTTTGATGGAGTCTTTAGGGTTTTCTATGTACAGTATCATGTCATCTGCAAATAAGGACAGTTTTACTTCTTCTTTTCCAATTTGGATGCCTTTTCTTTCTTCTTCTTGTCTGATCGCAATGGCTAGTACTTCCAGTACTATGTTGAACAGGAGTGGTGAGAGGGGGCATCCCTGTCTTGTTCCTGTTCTCAGGGGAAATGGTTTTAGTTTTTGCCCATTGATTATAATGTTGGCTGTGGGTTTGTCATATATGG
Organism: Myotis lucifugus; assembly: GCF_000147115.1. Classification (NCBI taxonomy): domain Eukaryota; kingdom Metazoa; phylum Chordata; class Mammalia; order Chiroptera; family Vespertilionidae; genus Myotis; species Myotis lucifugus. The sequence continues at coordinate 3,308 of NW_005874419.1, read as the reverse complement.
CTTTTATTATGTTGAGGTATGATCCTTCTATTCCTGCCTTGCTGAGAGTTTTTGTCAAGAAAGGGTGTTGAATTTTGTCGAAAGCTTGTTCTGCATCAATTGATATGACTATGTGGTTTTTACCTCTCATTTTGTTTATGTGATGAATCAGGTTTATTGATTTGCGGATATTGTACCATCCTTGCATCCCTGGGATGAATCCTACTTGGTCATGGTGTATGATCTTTCTGATGTACTGCTGGATCCGATTTGCTAGAATTTTGTTGAGTATTTTGGCATCTATGTTCATGAGGAATATTGGCCTATAATTCTCTTTAATTGTGTTGTCTCTATCTGGTTTTGGTATTAGGGTGATGCTGGCTTCATAGAATGAGCTGGGAAGTGCTCCTTCTTCTTGAATTTTTTGTAGTAGTCTGAGGACGATATGTTTTAGTTCTTCTTTGAATGTTTGGTAAAACTCCCCTGTATAGCTGTCTGGCCCTGGGCTTTTGTTTGCTGGGAGCTTTTTGATGACTGCTTCAATTTCTTCCATCGTTATTGGCCTGTTGAGATTTTTAGAATCCTCTGGATTGAGTTTTGGAAGATTGTATTTTTCTAGGAATATGTCCATTTACTCCAGGTTGTCTAGTTTGTTAGAGTAAAGTTGTTCATAGTATTTTTTAACAATTCTTTGAATTTCTGAGGGGTCTGTTGTTATTTCGCCTCTTTCATTTCTGATTTTGTTTATTTGAGTCCTCTCTCTTTGCTTCTTGGTGAGCCTGGCTAGAGGCTCATCAATCTTGTTTATCCTTTCAAAGAACCAGCTCTTGCTTTCATTGATCTTTTGTATTGTTTTTTTTTTTTTGGTCTCTATGTCATTTATTTCTGCTCTGATCTGAATTATCTCCTTTCTTCTGCTCACTCTGGGCTTTTTTTGTTGTTCTCTTTCTAATTCTTTGAGTTGTAGAGTTAAATGATTCACTATCATTTTTTCTTGTTTTTTGAGGTAGGCCTGTAGTGCTATAAACTTCCCTCTCAGGACTGCATTCATTGTGTCCCATAGATTTTGGGTTGTTGTACTGTTATTGTCATTAGTTTCCAGGATGTTTTTAATTTCTTCTTTGATCTCACTGGTAACCCAATCATTATTTAGTAACATGCTATTCAGCTTCCAAGTGTTTGAGTTTTTTGGATTGTTTTTATTGTGGTTTATTTCTAATATTATGCCCTTGTGATCTGAGAAGATGCTCGGTATGATTTCAATCTTCTTGTATTTGGGGAGACTTTGCTTGTGACCCAATATGTGGTCTATTTTTGAAAATGTCCCATGTGCACTTGAGAAGAACGTATATTCCGTGGCTTTGGGGTGAAATATTCTGAAGATGTCAATTAAGTCTATCTGGTCTAGTGAGTCATTTAGGATTGCTGTTTCTTTGCTGATTGTTTGTCTAGAGGATTTATCCAGTGATGTCAGTGGTGTGTTTAAGTCCCCTACTATGATTGTGTTGTTGTTGATCTCTCCCTTGTTATTTTCCAGGAGGTTTTTTATGTATTTGGTTGCTCCTGCATTGGGTGCATATATGTTTATAAGGGTTATATCCTCTTGTTGTATTGATCCCTTTAATATTATGAAGTGGCCTTCCTTATCTCTTGTTATGGCCTTCACTTTGAGGTCTATTTTGTCAGATATAAGTATTGCTACCCCAGCTTTTTATTCATTTCTATTTGCCTGAAAGATATTTTTCCATCCCTTCACTTTCAGTTTGTGTGAGTCCCTTTTTCTGAGGTGGGTCTCTTGTAGACAGCATATATATGGATCATGTCTTTTTATCCATTCAGCCACTCGATGTCTTTTGATTGGAGCATTTAGTCCATTTACATTTAAAGTTATTATTGAATGGTACGTGCTTGTAGTCATTTCTATTTTCCTGCCTGTGTTCTTCCTTACCTTTATATTTCTTCTTTTTACAGCATTCCTTTTAGCATTTCTTGCATTGCTGGCTTGGTAGTGATAAACTCCCTTAGCCTTTTTTTGTCTGCAAAGCTCCTGATTTCCCCTTCAATTTTGATTGATAGACTTGCTGGATATAGTATTCTTGGATTCAGTCCTTTGCTTTGCAACACTTTGTGTACCTCCTTCCATTCCCTTCTAGCTTGATGTGTTTCTGTTGAGAAATCATTTGATAATCTGATGGGGGATCCTTTGTAGGTAACTCTCTGTTTCTCTCTTGCAGCCTTTAAGATTCTTTGTCTTGTACATTTGCCATCATTATTATGATGTGTCTTGGTGTGGGTCTTTTGGGGTTCATCTTGCTTGGGACTCTCTGTACTTGTGTAACTGTTTTCTTCCGCATATCTGGGAAGTTTTCTGTCATTATTTCTTCAAATAGATTTTCTAATCCTTGCTGCTCTTCTTGTCCTTCTTGCAGCCCTATTATGCGTATGTTACTTCGTTTCATGTTGTCCCAAAGCTCCCTTAGGCTCTCCTCCTGCTTTTTAATTTTTTTCTCCAGTTGCTGTTCAGATTGAGCTTGTTTCTCTGCCTTATCTTCTAACTCACTAATTCGGTCCTCTGCTTCTTCTAGTCTGCTGTTGAAACTTTCCATGGTGTTTTTGATTATAGCCATATCACTTTTCATTTCTTCCTGATTCTTGCATAGGTTGTTGATTTTCTCATCCATCCGGTGAATGCATTGTACAACCATTATTCTGAATTCTTTTTCTGTCATGTTGCATGCTTCAATTTCATTAATTTCCTTTCTTGGAGACTCCTCATTGTCTTTCCTCTGGGTGTTGTGTCTCTTCATTCTGATTATCTCCTGATGGTTCAAACATTGAGTTGCGTGGGTCTGGGCCGTGTGCAGTGAGAGCCTCACACCACCCTAGTGTCACTGAAGAGCTCTGACACTAAGATGTGTTGTTGTTGTGGGTTGGTGGGAACCAGGCTCGCTCAGAGTCAGTGTTGCCAGCGCTCAATGCGGCCCTTAGAATCAGGGACCCTGCCTGCACCATGCTGAAATAGAGACCCCCCTGGAGCGTGTTGAAAATCAGTGCCCCCTAGCATGCGCCAAGAGTCAGAGTTCCCCAAGAATCCAGTATCAGAGTCTCTGTTGCTTCACGGGACCTCACATTGAGAATCAGGGCCCCTGTATTCCCTTGTACCAAGAATTGGAGTCACTGGCTCTTAGTATGAATGCACAGGGAATCAGGGATCTCAGGCGCAGGTGATAAGAAACACAGTCAAGTCACTGGTACTTGGTGCTGCCTCCTGCCCAGAGAATTGGGGTCCCTGGGCCCGGGCTACGCGGGACAAATTCCAGGTGTTCAGA
>NW_005874418.1:0-15978 GCF_000147115.1 Myotis lucifugus | reverse complement strand
CTTCTGAACAGGAGAATATAGTCGAAAGAGCAGGAGCTTTAGAGTTAGAGGCCTGTGTTCCAATTCTGGTTTCCGTGAATTACTTAATGACTCTGACCCTGTCTCTCCTTTGTAAAATGGAGAGAATAATAGTTCCCATGATGTCACAAGGATGAGGCTGTGTGTGTCCCACCCACACTCCCCCCAAAGTCCCAGGGCTCTTTTCCTTCTTCCTGAGTGTGGGAGTCTGGGCAGGGACAGTGGCCTCCAGGTGAGAGGTGACACCATCACTGACAGGAGGCCCTGGGCCCTGAGGCCAGGTGTTTGGCAGTCATAGTCTAGTGACCTCGGCTACTCTCACTCCCATAGAGACCATCTCAGGATGTGAATACATGTCTGTTGGAGGCCAAGGTCCAATTTTGTTTTTTACCTCCCATGTTTCCCTACATGGGAGGAGAACATGGTATAAGGCTTGTCCTACCCCGATGTCAGCTGGGCTCTCTCCATCTTGAGATCAGGTAGGATTGCCTCAACACCCCACCCCATGACCTGGGGTGACTCCCAGGCCTTCTGTAAGTAAGCTGGGTTTTGCTCTCTCCTGGTACCCCTGACTTGGGCCCTGGTTTTATATGCTGCCTCTGCATGGCACTGCCATGGCCAGATAAGAAAGGCTGCCCCTTCCCGAGTCCCACAGAAGGATGCACTGCCACCATGGCAGTTCGGAGCAAAGCAGACTTCATGGAAGGTTGGCACAGAGGACGCAGGAGAGCGCATCGTCTCAGCCCTCAGTGAATCGCCTAAACCTCCTTACTGGTCACCCCTGCTTCTCAGCACTCTGTTGATTGTCCAGTGCACCTCTCAGCGCGAGGGCATCTCCCAGGGGCACTTTTCCTGGCAGAATATGGCCTCACCCTCTCCCTCCTGCTCTTCTCATCCCATCCAGCTCACAGGCCCTCCCTCTATCACACAGAGCCACCAGCTCCCTGGCTTCCCACATCCTCAACTCATCATGGCCCATCCATGGAGCACTCCCTACAGAAGGAAGCCAGGGTTATAAATACCAGAAGGTATTTCCCCCTATTGATTATACTCAGAGTGGGAGTTGAACTGGGACCTCTCCCTTAGAGGAAAGAATTCTTTCCCTGGCTTGTTTCCGTCCCCCTCCCCGGTGCTGCCACCACCTCTCAGGCCTCCCTGAGCCAGCTAGCTCCTAGGACCACCTCCGTCAGGCCTCTTTCCCCCAGGAACTGTGTCGTAGGGAGAGAGTCAGAGGGGGTAGAGGCCATTAGTTACATGGGCCTGGGATGGTGGGTTGGCCCCAGCACCCTCTCTATCAGGACCCCGCTGGGGTGTTCAGTTTCACTGCTGTGGCCCATTTCCAGTTCATTCATTAAGACACACACTGCTCCTCCCATGAGCCTGTGTGCCCGAGCAGGGCTGCTCCAGCAAGCACAGAATTGCATCCACCCCTCATTTCCTTCCTGCTGAATCAGCCCTGCAGGGTGGCTGTTTCCGGAGCCAAGAGGCAAAGGGTTGCCAGTTCTCATTTACTTTGCCTCCATAGAGATCCCAGACATTTCTCCTTGCATCGCCAAAGGCTGGTGTTCCTCTTTGCAGAAGATGTGATGATGACGCTGATTATGATGCTGCTGCCATTTACCTGTCACTGCTGCATCCTAGCAGTTGATTTCATTTAATCCTCACAACAGCTTTGCAAGAGAGGCCCTCGTAATCAGTACTTTACAGGTGGGAAAACTGAGGTGCAGGGGATTGTTTTAGTCTCAGAGTTAAACAGTGGGACAGCCAGGCATCCAAAACAGCTGCCTCCGAGTCAGGAGCTCTGCTGCTTTCACTCCCACAGACACGCAGCCTGACCTTGCACGGGGCACCAGGATCGGGGTTGCTGAAAGCAATCAGAGTTTTAGTGACCCCCCTTAGGATTTCCTGGCTTTAAAACAAAATTAAAACACCACATGGAACATTTTGCTTCTTTCTAAATTATACAACCCAACCTGGAAGTGTTGGGAGATTTTGTCTGCGTGGTTAAGAAAGGGGCCTAACATATATTGAGAGCCCACATGGTGTCTGGCCCTTTAACGTGCACCAGGACATGCCATCCTTATGTTGGGCCTATGGGGTCAGGCGGTTTTTTTGTCCCTGTCTTGCCAACGGGCAAAGCAAGGTTCAGAGGTAGGAAATAGTCGAGCAGGCTTTCACACCCGTGCTGTGGGTTTCATCCCCTGTGCTGCACTGCTCGCTGCTCTGCAGCAGGAGCCCGCCCCAAAAGTGGGGAAGGAGTCCGCACCTCTGGGGCAGTGAGAGGCGTGGCTCCCTCAGTGCCTGTGCTGAGCAGGGGAGCTCAGCAATGGCAGCCACTGTTGCTGTCTGGAAGGAGGGCACCTGCTCAGAGAACCACGCATTTGCTCAAGGCCACCCAGCACGCTCAGTCTCCAAGCTCAGTGTCCTTTCCTCTCTCTGTTTTCATTTCTTTGAGGTTTTCCTTGTCTCTCAGTCTCTTGGCAAACAGGCAAATGACAGACCCGCTGACTTCTCACATGGGGGCCAGGACTGTGGTTCAGCAGCCAGGTGGGCACCTTGCTCTTGCCCTACTTCCTGACCCTGACTCCATCTCCCATGGCCAAGCTACCTGGTCATAGGGTGGAGCCAGGCAGGAAATAAGGGTGACTCTGTGCACAGAACCCACTGCCTATGGACCATCTCTAAGTCACGTGCTTGGAGAACATTATTTGTTCCAATGATCTATTGTTGCCATAGAAACTGCCCCAACTTAGTGGCTTAAAGTTGCACTAGTTTTATTGTGCTCATGACCTGAGGGTCAGAAATCTGGACACGGCTTGGCCAGGAGATTCTTCTGCTCCAGGTGGCAATGGCTGGTGGTATGCAATTGGCAGCTGGAGGCTCTAGAGGAAGGCTTCACTTCACACCTGGTGCCCTAGTGGGGTGAATGCTGAGGGACAGGCTGGGCTCAGCTAGGCTCTCCACTCCTCTCCTTCCTCCTCTCTGTGGGGTTCTGGGGCCTGCCCAGGTGGCCCTCCTATCCAGGCAGCAGGATTTCTTACCTGGCAGCCCAGGGCTCCAAAAGTGACTATTCTCTGACACTAGATGTTGAGGTTGCCAATCTCAAACCTGAGCCTGGACATTGGCACCACATCACTCCTGACACATTCCATTGATGAAAGCAGACAAAGAACCTATCCAATTCCAGGGGGCAAACAAACACTGCCTCTCCCCACAGAAGGAATGTTGAAGAATTTGTGGCCATCTTCGGATCTCCATCCTCTCTGGGTCTTGCTTCTCCTGTGTGCACTTGGCTCATGACAGAAGCTACTCTTGTCCTTGCACCTGTGTGAGAGTGTGTTCTTTATTAAGAGTGAGGAATAAGATAATCAAAACTGCTTTCTCACGTGAACCCACAGAAATCTGCTTTTAGTTAGTGGGGAGTGGGGAGAATCCTATATAATAAAAGCCTAATATGCTAAGTGTCTGGTTGTTCCATCTGCCATTCAACCAATCAAAGCGTAATATGCTAATGATATGCTAAGGCCACTCAACTGCTTGCTATGATGTGCAATAACCACCAGGGGGCAGTCAATCAGTCGCTATGATGTGCACTGACCACAAGGGGGCAGATGCTCCAACAGATAGGTTAGCTTGCTGCTGGGGTCTGGCCTATCAGGACTGAGTAAGATGGGCTTGGACACACCCTGGAGCCCTCCTGTGGTCCCTCCTCAGCTGGCCAACCTCCTGTGTCCCTCCCTGCCCCGATCATGCACCAGTGGGATCCCTTGGCCTGGCCTGCGCCCTCTTGCAGTCCAGGTTGAGGACCCCCCCTCAAGTGCACGAATTGTGTGCACCGGGCCTCAATGTATAAATAAGGTTCTCATTATAGTTGTTAAGAAGTTGTAATTGATATTTTGGAATCACCTACAAAAATATAAGGATGATTTGATTTTAATCAAATCAATATGAGTTACTTCTTAATCTCTTTCGAGTCAATCACTCCTGTAAGTATTTGAGTCTTTTGAGATTTCTATTATTGCCATTCCATCTTTTTTTCCACTTTCATAAGCAAAGCCTAAATTATCATTTCCTTGAATCCAAATCATCTCATTCCACTCATGCTATTCCATACAGCCCAAATTCACACACCCCTTTCCATCCATTCCACACCATCCATCTCAAACTTCTAATCTCACTCATCCCAGTCCACATCAGGCCATTCTTTGATTTGTTACAAACTACCCAAGCTCTCATACTGTTCATGGGATCCAGTGCATCACTGCAGTACCCCTGCTGAGGACCCACAAGGTGGTGAACGCCACGGAAATACAAGAAAAGCCCACCATATGCTGCCAAGGGAGAGCTACCCCGGGGTGACCAGCCCATGTGGCCACTGGGCCTTATAGAGACTGGAGCCAATTGTGGGGGCTCGGCTGTATGGGCCAGTGCTCCCAGGAGAGATGAGAGCCCCCAGGCTGTCCTCGGCTACACAGGACAATCATTAGCATATTTTGTTGTTCTTTCACTCACTTTTCTACATTTTAAAATTGACTTTAATCTGTTATTATGGAAAATTTTGAAACATACCAAGAATAGAGAGAACACTTATCCTCATGTACTCATTACATGTGATAAATCTCATTTTATCCATCCTCTTCTGGAGTATTTTAATATAAATTCTATATGTCATATTATTTCATGAATAACTGCTTCCATATGTGTTTATAGCCTATATTTTAAGCATAGCCTCAATATGAAAAGGAACCTATCAAAATAAATATTTATTCTTTAATATCAGAGTGCTTTTAAATTTCCCTGATTGTCTCAAACACGCCTTTTTGTCTCTGACAAATTTGAATCAGAATCCAAACAGGGTCCATCTGCTGCATCTGTTGGATTTATCTCTTATGTATTTTCTAGTCCCCCTGCTCTTTTCTTTATTCCCTCCTTTTTGTTTAAGAAATCCAGGGATATGTCTTGCAGGATTTCCATGCTCAGGATTGGGCTCATTGCTGCAGCCTGGTGTCCTCTGAGATGCTATCCCCTCTCCCATGTTTCTTATAAACTCGCAGTCAGGTCTAGAGGCTTGAGTGGGCTCAGGCTTGCTCTCTTTGCAGGGTGGTAAGGGGTGCTGGGGACCCTATTGTGCCACATCAGGTGGCACGTGGTGTCCTGTGGTCCTGCCTGTCCCTGTGGGTAGGTCCTGTTTTCAGCCTGAACCATCTTTTAAACCACCTCACTGACTCTTCCCCTATCATCTCAGCACCCATCTTTAGTCATTACCTAGATCCCTGATTCCATAAGGAGTTGAAAAATGGTGCTTTTTATATTCTCTAACTCATTTTGCATTTAATAGATGGAGTTCTTTAATAAGGAGAGATTTCCTTCGTTATTCTAAACTGCAGTTTATGCAGGAAGGACAAAAAATGCTTGATTTTTGCCCTTTATAAGTTTTTAGAAAAATGTATTGATTCCCTAGCAACCACCTACAGGGATCAATGAGGTGTTGTATGTTTGTTTGTTTTGTTTTATAAATGTCCTTATAAACTCAGATTTAATGACACCAGAATGTACTGATTCTCAGGGGAGGCTACGAGGAGCCAGTGGGTGCAGACTGGGCATTACAGCATCCGTCTCCCCCAGGGATCTGAGTTATAAAATTCAGCTTAAAACAAAGGGTCTTACTCTGAGCTGGGGCATGTTTCAGAGTAACAGACGAGCGCTAATGATGCGTGCAGTTCAAGTCAGTGCAAAGGAAGCCACTTAGGTTTGGGCTTCTCAGTGTTTGTGCCTCATTATTCACTTAGGTGGAGAGCCTGTATGACCACATCTCACTCCTCAGCCACTGTACCCCTTAAAGCCACAGCCCCAGGTTTTTGTGTAGTGAGCCACCGAGACAAATCAAATATACCTGCCCCAACATTCTTATCTAGGACTTCCTCCCCCTCTGCCGGGGATCCTGTTCAAGTGTGTGCAGGAGACTTAGAGAAAGGCAGGGCGCCCTCATGTTCCTGAGGAGGGACAAGGTAGGGCACTACTGTCAACACTGTCCTTCCCACAGCATCCATGGAAGCTGTACATCAGATTCACCCAGTTCAAATTCAAGCTTCACCACTTGTTAGCGGGGTGACATTGGCCAAGTCACAAGATCCCTGACAGTCTTTGTGACACATCTGTGGAGAGGGATGCTGATTAAATAAGGCCACCTTATAAGGTGACTTACCGCAGTGCCTTCAATGGACGCATACATACACAGCCCTAGCCATGAGAAGGCACATTTGGTAATAGATAGCCATTTTGGCTCAGGGACACATATCATGATTTTACTGATAAAACAGAAGGTTAGTTTGTCTGTTTTCTTTTCACAGATCAGACCAAAACCGGCTCTCTGACATCCCCTGAGGGGTCCCGGATTGCGAGAGGGCACAGGCCAGGCTGAGGGACCCCACCAGTGCATGAATCCATGCACTGGGCCTCTAGTAGTTTTATATTTTGCTGTATATGTATCCATTCTATTTTTTCCCCTTTTTATTGTACTAAACATACATAAGATAAAATTTACAACTTTAATCATTGTAAAGTGTACAGTTCAGTGACATTTAGTGCATTCACAAGACTGTGAAGCCATCACTACTATTTAGCTCCAGACCATTTCCATTATCCTCATGGAAACCGCTGTCATCAAACAGCCGACCCCCTGCCCTGGCTGCCAGCCTGGGCAGCCACTCCCCTGTTCTCTGACTGTGATTTGCCTATTCTGGACATGTCATATGCAGAGAACCATACAGTCTGTAGCCTTTCATGTCTGAGTTTTAAAATAAACTTTTAATTATACAATAGTCTTAGATTTACAGAAAAGTTGTAAAGATAGGACAGGGTTCCCATAAATCCCGCATTCAGTCATGGATATTTTAAACTTCTGGATTTTACATATAAATGTATTTTAGTTAGTTATAGAGTTTTTCCTTTTTTGATGCTTTAATTGCCCTGTCTTTGGCTAGTGTGAGCCCCTGAAGTTAGCTTCCATTTCCTTTTTGACGGGCATATTTATGAACTTAGTGTAGACAGATCTTTTCAGAATAAAACCTAGAAGCCAGTTATGAATCAGCAAATGTGCTTGCTGGTCTGGGTGGAAAAGCAGAGTTGAGGGGAGGTGGGGTAGTAGTAAGAAACAAGTAAGATGCTAATGCAATTTCCAGGGAAAAGGACATTTGTGCAATATGCTCCAGAGTTGGTCTCTGCCAGCTTGGCTCCTGCTGGGTTTGAGATTCTGTCCTTATTAACAAACTAGAGGCCCGGTGCACAAAAATTTGTGCGCTCGGGGGGGTCTCTCAGCCTGGCCTGTGCCCTCTCACAATCTGGGACCCCTCGGGGGATGACCACCTGCTGGCTTAGGCCTGCTCCTCGGGGGATTGGGCCTAATCTGGCAGTCAGACATCCCTCTGGCAGCTCGGGAGCCCTTGGGGGATGCCCACTTGCCAGTGGGGAGCAGGCCTCAGCTGCAGTCGGACATCCTTAGCGCTGCTGAGGAGGCGGGAGAGGCTCCCACCACCACCGCTGTACTGGCAGCCATCAGCCTGGCTTGTGGCTGAGCAGAGCTCCCCCTGTGGGAGCACACTGACCAGCAGGGGGCAGCTCCTGCATTGAGTGTCTGCCCCCTGGTGGTCAGTGTGTGCCATAGTGACCAGTCATTCCCAGTCTTTCTGCTGTTAGGGTCATTTTGCATATTACCCTTATATTATATAGGATAGAGGCCTGGTGCATGGGTGGGGGCCAGCTGGTTTGCCCTGAAGGGTGTCCCGTATCAGGGTGGAGGTCCCGCTGGGGTGCCTGGCCAGCCTGGGCGAGGAGCTGAGGGTCGTTTTCAGACTTGCCACACGCCCTTCAGGGTGGGGGTTCCCATTGGAGTGCCTGGCCAGCCTGGGTGAAGGGCTGAGGGTGGTTTGCAGGCTGGCCACACCCCCTTCAGGGAGGGGTCCTGCTGGGGGTGCCTGGCCAGTCTGGGTGAGTGGCTGATGGCTGTTTGCAGGCTGGCGAAGCCCCCAGCCACCCAAGCTCCCAGTGGAGGCTGGCTGGAAGCAGGCATCTGGGATTTATTTATCTTCTATAATTGAAACTTTGTTGCCTTGAGCGGAGGCCACAGCTGGCCAGGGCAGGCAGGAAGCTTGGCTTCCTCCATCGCTGGGGCAACCAAGCCTCCTGCTTGCTCCAGCTCTGTGGCTGCTGGCCGCCATCTTGTTTGGGTTAATTTGCATATAGTTGCTCTGATTGGCTGGTGGGCGTGGCTTGGGGCATAGCGGAGGTGCGGTCTGTTTGCACGTTTCTCTTTTGTTAGATTAGATTCAGGCAGCCTCATCCCTGGGCTGAGGGCTGTGGGGAGCTGGGCCTGCTGGGCTCACTCTGCCCATGATCATTGAATAGGCTCCCTGCAGCCTCCCCCAGGCTCCTCAGATTGGAAAGGGCTGCAGGGCACCAAATGTATAACCTTCCTAGGGAGTGTGTTGCAGGCAGAGGTGAGGCCTGGGATCGCCACAGCCACTCTGCTTCAAAGGACCCTGGGGGTAGAGTTGACCCAGATAATCACAGAAGAGAGTAGCTATATTCCTGATCAACCTGCTCAAATGACCTCTTCAGGTACATGAGCCACAAATTCCTTTAAGTAGGCCAATTTGAGTTTCTGTTATTTATAACCGAAAACCTCCTAGTCAATATAGGTGCCTTGACCAAGATCACACAACATACTGTTGGAAGAACTGGACCACCAACCTGACACTCTCCCGATCCCATTAACAACCATCTGGCTTGACCCCTCATCAGTTCGCCATGACCTTTCCCAAGTTTGCTGACAGCTCAGCCTTCCACCTTCCTGGGCAAGAAGTTCCTATGAACTCACTTTTGCTGGGAAATAATGCTTTAAAAACCAGGTTCCTAGGTGGCTTTCCTCATACATTCCAAGAGAGAAGTTATGGAACTAAAATTTGGTGAACTGGTCTACCCTTTCTAGGAAATCTAATGTCTCAAAGTCTAGACCAGTGATGGCGAACCTATGACACGAGTGTCAGAGGTGACACAAGAACTCATTTTTTTGGTTGATTTTTCTTTGTTAAATGGCATTTAAATATATAAAATAAATATAAAAAATATAAATCTTTGTTTTACTATGGTTGCAAATATCAAAAAATTTCTATATGTGACACGGCACCAGAGTTAAGTTAGGGTTTTTCAAAATGCTGACACACCGAGCTCAAAAGGTTCGCCATCACTGGTCTAGACTGAAGGGCTGAGTGGGGTTCTGCCCACACTGATCTTCCTTCCATTCATCAAATGCACACCGAGCACCTCCCATGGGCAGGCCTGGGCTAGCTGTGGCTGCATTGGTAGCTACCTCTTGGGCTCCCAGTCCAGTAGAAGATGTTCTGGATTTGGTGAGCATGGAGAAGTCCTGGTGGTACAGAAGTATGAGGCAGAAACTGCTCATTCAGGCTGGGGAGGTGAGTGAGGGAATCTGCCAGGGCTGGTTCGCACTGGGACTCTGCAGGGAAGCCAAGTTCCACCTGCAGCCGTGGGACAGCCCTCACACTGCGGCTGCTCTGTGCTCAGTGCTATTGTGGACCAAGTGTGGCTATGCCACGGCAGGACATTGTTCTACGTGATTGGACCTTGGGAAAGTTCATTAAATGCTCAGACCTCAGTTTTCATATAATAAATGTATATGCTCATACTGCTATTGTGATTACTAAGATATTGTAAGTAAGAGAATGCATGTTCTAGTAACTAGCATATAGTAGGTGTCCATAGATTTAGTTATCATGTATTAAGTCATCCTTATAGCACAGCGGTTCTCAACCTGTGGGTCACGACCCCTTTGGGGTTGAACGACCCTTTCACAGGAGTCACCTAAGACCATCGGAAAACACATATATAATTACATATTGTTTTTGTGATTAATCACTATGCTTTAATTATGTTCAATTTGTAACAATGAAAATACATCCTGCATATCAGATATTTACATTACGATTCATAACAGTAGCAAAATTAAAGTTATGAAGTAGCAACGAAAATAATTTTATGGTTGGGGGTCACCACAACATGAGGAACTGTATTAAAGGGTCGCGGCATTAGGAAGGTTGAGAACCACTGTTATAGCATGATGCCACACCCTTCAAATTTATTTTTAAAAAAGAACACCTGCTTAAAAACAAAACAAAACCCTGGACTAACATTAGGAAAGAAAATCATTATATCCTGTAGCACCCCTCCCCTAAGTCTCATACCAGTCTCAATGTGCTTTCTTCTTTACTTCTCTATTTGTAGGACTTCATTCAGCCAGCTTTCAGGCAGTTCTGGATGATGGTTGTTCTGTCTTTTAGTTGTAATTTTGATGTGGTTGTGGGAGGCAGCGAGTACAGGCATTTACCGGCATTTACCTGTGCTGCCATCTTGGTTCTTCCCAATATTCAATGTTTACATTGCATTTTTTTTTATGTAAATATTTTTGTAGCTAATTCTACTTATGTTCTATGATTGTATTTCATTTTTGTGTAATGTTTAACTTTTCCAAGAGTTAATTATTAACTTTCAAAAACTATTAGAGCTAATAAAGTAATTCAGCAAGTTTGCAGGTACAAGTTTAACACATAAATAGTTGTATTTTTGTACACCAGCAGTGAAAAATTCACAAAGGAAATTATAAAGTAATTTCATATAAAAGAGTATTTAAAAGAATAAAATGTGTAGGAATATAAATTTAACCAACAAAGTTTGAAAATACTTTCTTGCCCAAATTTTCTTGACAAAGTTAGAATTCTCACTCTTCCAAATTTCAAAACTTACTATAAAGACACTACAGTATTTAAAATAAGTAAGACCAGTATAAAGCTTTATATGGACAAGTGGAATAGAATTGGGAATTCAGAAATAAACCCATACATCTATAGGCAATTCAGTTTGGACAAGAGTGGTAAGTCCATTCAATAGGAAAAAATCATTTCTTTAACAAATAAATTTGAGATATCTTAATTTCTAATGCAAAAATTTAAAAATGAAGTTGGACTCCTCCCTTACACTTTTATACAACTATTAAATAAAAGTAGATCAGTGTCCTAAATTTAAGAACTAAATTTTCATTTTTAGGAATGACACCAAATTTATGAAAAATATAGATAAAAACTTTTGTGCATCAAAGGATATTATCAAGAAAGTGAAACAAACAAACAAAAAAAACACTACAGAGTGGGAAAAATATTTTCAAATCTTCTATCTGGTAAGGGTTTACTATCCATACTTCATAAAGAACTTCAACTACTCAACAACAAGGCAAACAACCCTTGTTTGGAAAAGCAATTGGCAAAAATGGGTGAAGAACTTGGGTAAATATTTCTCTAAAGAAGATATACAAATGGTCAGTAAATATGTGAAAAGGTGCTGAACACCATTAGTCACTAGAAGAATGCGAATGAAAACCACAATAAAGTACCACTTTACACTCATGAGGATGACTATGATTTTTTAAAAAGGAAAGTAACAAGTGTTGGTGAAGTTGTGGAGAAATTGGAACTCCTGTTCACTGCTGTTGGGAATGCAAGAGGTCGCCCTTGTGGAAAATATTGTGGCAGTTCCCCAAGAAGCTAAACATGGAAGTCCTAGAGGTCCGATGCACAAAATGCATGCAAAAGTAGGCTTTTCTTCCCTCGGCTGCCTGCATTGGCTTCCCCCTGGCACCCGGGACCTGGGCTTCCCTCACAGCCCCGGTTTCATTCAGAAGGTCATCCGGAAGGATGTCCGGTCTAATTAGCATATTACGCTTTTATTATTATAGACTGGTACTCTATGACTCAACAATTCTGCTCCCAGGTATTGAAATTCTCCCCAGAGAATTGAAAACAGGGACTCATAGAGATATTTGCATGTCAATATTCATTGCAGCATTATTCACATTATCCAAAATGTGGAAACAACTTAAGTGTTCATCAACAAATGAATGGATAAGCTAAATGTGATATACACATACAGTGCAGTGTTTTTCAGGAGTGGCCACTGTACCTAAATGGCCCAATAAGCCTGAAGGGAAGGATAGTCCTTCCAGTGTGAAGGGTTACTTTCCCTCTCCTGTCCTTCTGTGGAACGCTGGAGGGGTATGTTTCCTAGCTGAATGCTTCCTAATGGAGACAATGTGGGGTGGGGGGCGGGGAGGACTGGTCTTTGGAAGAGTGACTAGTCTTTCCTGTTTGTTCCTCCACACCGCACTGTGAATACTCTGAAAACAATCCAGGTCATTCATGTTTTGGATTTGCATCATGCAGGCAGGGTTCACTGTTCTATCGGCCCAAGCTGGGGGAAGTATGGCTGAGGCTTGCTTGGATCAGGGAGCCCCTGAGACGGAACCTGTCATTTCTCTGCTGCTGTGGAAGGCTAGTCCCCCCTCTCTGGAGCCTTGGGGGTTCACTCCAACATCGTTGGAAAGTAAGTCACAGGCACTTTCTGACTTTGGGATTGGCTGCTCATTTGTTATGACATTGCAGAATAAAACACAGAGGGAGGAAATGGAGGGACACAGGCTCTGTTGTTCTAACAGCCTCATATCCTAGGTACCACAATATGTGCTGGGGTTGAGCTCCCTGCTGTGTGATTGACACCCCTGGCTAGTTCCCCAGGGCCTCCCTTCCATCAGAGCCAGGCCACAGGGGTCTGTGTGGGCATGCTTACCTGGATTTTTATTCTTTTGTTCTATCTTCACAGTGGAAGAAGTGGCAAGGGGGCTCACATCTTCACTGTCTATTCCAGTGCCTTCTAATCCATTGATGTTACCAGTAAACAATGAAGCTGCCACTCTCAGCTTCCTCTTTGACATCAGTCAGCTTCCCTGAGGAAAAGATGTATTATTGAATAAGTTATGTGGGGACAACTGGGTAGCCATGTGGGAAAATAAAAAACTAAAACCACAATCTCACTTTAACTCAAAATAAATTCCAGATGGGAAAGAGTTTCAAACAGAAAACATGAAATAAAATTACAGGAAGAAACTATGCGAGTGCACTTAAACACCCTAAAAAAGTTGACACTTTTTTTGAAATTTATAAAATGCTATAGTTGAGGGGGGAATGAAAAACTCCAACTTCAACAACACTCAATAAATAGAAAGAATAGTTACACTCCCTCCTCCAATAAAAATCTAAATTCAGAAAACTTGTAGATTCTACTAAACTATCAATGGAGAGATGTCTCTTATATTATTTCAGTTATAACCAAGAAGCATAAGAGGATATCACATTGCCCAGCTCATGGTTTAACTGCAATTCCAAACTTGTATAAGAACAGAACAAGAAAATTGTAGACTCATTTCCCTATTTAGAATAGATAGAAATCTCTACCAAATTCAGCATGCATTAACACATTCATTCAACATGCTAAAAGAAAGGTTTATTCAAGAATGTAAAGATGGTTCAACATTAAAAAAATCTCTTAATGTAATTATATCATTATATGCGAGATAATTTAATAAAGTTCAATCCCTCATTATTTTCTAATTAAAATGCATTAATGAATAGTATAGTTACAGAAATGCATACAAATAATAAGTGTATAAATCAATTAATTTTCATGGACTGAAATCATCCATACAACCAGTACCCACAGCCCTAAATATCATCCCTATACTTCTTTCTAGTCAGTGACTCTCTCCCCTGAGAGGGGCAACCACTACCCTGACTTCACATCAGCAAAGATAGCATTTAATAATGAAACAGACACCAACCTCTTTAAAATGAGTGTTTACCTGAGCCTAGAAGAGGGGAGACAGTTCAGGAAACCTCTGTGAGCTGCTGGAAGTGTCCCTGCAGGTGTAGTAAGGTGACACAGCTCAGGCTGTCTTCACAGAGCCCACCTGCTGGCGACGGGAGAACCGGTGAGGACATTCCCGCACGGTGTGGATGTTTCAGAAGCAATCGCGTGGCTCAGCTCCTTACTGCTGGAGCTGTGATGGGTTCACAGTTAGATTTAATTATTGGCTTCTTTAATATTTCAGTGTCTGTACTAAGAGTAGCATGGCGAATGTCACTCATAGTTACGCAGTCAGAGCTTGGTAAACTTGAAAAGGACTTAGGTCATCTTGGGGACAGTAGTTCACAAGCTTTGGTCCCCTCCGGGATGCCTGAGGGCCACCATAGTTTCCCCTGAAGGCAGTGGTGCTTGAGGTTGAAGGGTGGGGTAAGCTATGGAGAGGGCTGCATAAGAGTAACAGAACACTCAGTGTGTCCCCCTCCCACAGTCACCTGAGGCTGCGGACATGCCTCACAGCAAGGCCCTCGCCCGGATGGATGTCTATAGAGCCCCCTTGGGTGACACATTCTCAGTGATTCCTAGGACGTTCTCAGGCATTTGGGCGCATGTCTATAACCAGGAGACCAACACCATCCACTCAGCAGTGAGCATTCACCAAGCCTGCGGGGCCAGGGCCTCTGCCGGCCCCAGGACAGGGGAAGGAGCCAGGACCACCTCCCGAGGGAGCCCAGAGGAGGCAGTCCTGATGCCCTCTGCCCTTCAGGGTTCTCTTCAGAGCTTGGAGAACTGGGCTGGAGGACATGGGATGTGGCTTGGGGACAGTAACCCCCAAACACAAAGGGTCAGACTGTATCTGTCCCCGGGGCTATAGCAACACCCCTGGGGCTATAGCAACACCCATGGTTGTAGATGCTCTGGGCCAGATGTCCCAGGCATTGATGACAGCAGGGGCTCAGGGCCACTCCCCCTAGACCAGGGCCTTTCATGCCCCCACAGTCCTCTGTCCCTGGGGTCTGCTGTGTCCAGCACCTCACTCGCAGTCCTCCCACACCCTTGTCGTGTACAGACAGGAAAGTGAGGGTGAGAGGGGCTCAGCTGGAGGAGGGGAACTCAGAGCCATGGCTCCGCCCGCGCTACTGATTCAGCAGTTTCCTGAGAATGAGGACTCGCTGGAGCCGACATCCACTGGGCAAGTCCCACAGGATGAAACAGCTGGGGTCCCGGGCAGGGAGGTGAGTCCAGGGAGGAAAGAGGCTGTGGCTCCAGGGCCCGGGTGGCACTGACACAATTCTCCGTCCGCCAGCTTCCTGTGGGATCTGGCTGCCAGAATGCTCCCAGGACAATCACCATTGGCCTCACAGAGTCTCCCAGGACTTTTCAAACACTCCCTAACTGACTGCAGGGCCTGTGGCTTCGGCCCACCGGCCCGGATTTCTTCCCTTACCTGTGTGTTTATTCGGGCTGGTAGTTCGGGCTCATACAGTGCTTTTCCCAGCTGCTGCCAGGACCAAGTGAGGAGGACGTGTGGTGGTCCAGCCCCCGGGCGGCGGCAGCTGCCTGAGCGAGAGCTGGTAACCGGTGTGGCGTCTCCACGTCCGTCACTGAGCTGAACCCAGAAAGGACAGCGCCTCCACCACATCAAAACAACGTCTGTGCAGAGAGCCTGCTGAGTCCCGGGGGGCGGGGGGCGGGGGGCGGGGGTCACCCAGTGGGAGTCATCCTGGTGTGTATGGGAGTCACCGGGGGTGTGGGTCTGTGACTTACCTGGTGGGAGTCACCGTGTGGGAGTCACCCAGTATGCACCCCCCCTGCCCTGAGTCCTCCCGTGGGACAGGCGGCTGTCACACACAAGTCAGAGGGGGGTCCCTAAGGAGCATCAGCCCTCAGCCCCTTCCTCCGCTGCCAGCCACAAGGCCGTGACTGGGAAGCTGCCCGTCCCTGGCAGGAGCATTACTGGGGCCTTTGGAAGACTCTGGTCTCGCCGAGAAGAAAAGGTTTGAGCCTGACAGCCGTGTTTGGACCAAAGACAGTGGTGAGCTGCCCACGCTGACCCCTGGGCTGCCTCCTCTGGACGATGCAAACTGGCACCCGCCCTCCAACCTCCCTCGCACCCGGCATCTCCATCTCTGCGTTTGTTCGCCCACATTCCTCCGCTGATGGGAGTTCTCCTGGGAGCCCTGCCATGGCGCCCCGACC
>NW_005874417.1:0-15979 GCF_000147115.1 Myotis lucifugus | reverse complement strand
GAATCTGAAAGAATAAGAGAGTTGGCAATATTTATTTGGTGGTTATTCAATCCAGAAAAACAAACCAACAAAAATAAGAGTTCATACTGTATATAAATTAGGTCAGCTCCTAAACAGTAAAATTGTGGTTTAAATTTTAAATATCAAAAAAAAAATACTGCAGAAGAGTTTTGGGGGGAAAAACAACATTTGCATCTATAAAGTTTTAGAAATCAAGTTCTATTCTAAGGACATGAAGAAATAACCATCCTTCGAATCAAACTTTTCTTCCATGAACCTGAGTCAGGCACTATTGATAAAATCATGCAGAAACAGATTCAGACTAGAATTACAAAAATACAGACGTGAGCTCTGATGTTACATATGAAACAATTATTTAAATAATCCTATCTGAAAAATCATGACCAAGAACCAAAATAGAGAGTAGTGCAGGAGAAAGAATGGCTATGGAGTAGGAAAGATCTATATTTGAGTCTCTGCTATGTCACTACTAAATGTATGTTACTTGGACAAAATTGTTTAATTTTTCTGACCCTGTTTTCTTATCTGAAAAATAAAGTAATAAAACTTATTTTCCAAAGCTGTAAAAAAGATGATAAATAATGTACCAAAGTTCATTTCATTGTACATGACATATAGCTTCCACCTTCTAGACTGTAATGTAAATAAGACCAAGGTCTTTTCTGATTTCCAGTGGTAGTACGATGCGAGTACTAAAGCTAAAACGGTGTTAGTGCTCTGGCCAGCAGCGGATCAATGAATACTAATACAATCAATGACTTACTTGTCAGCGCTACCAACAATCTGCAAGAAAATAACAGGAAAATGTACCAACTCTGTCACTAAGATTATTTTTAAAAGAGAATTTTAACCCAGAAGTAACAAAAGACAAAAAAAAAAGTGAACTTCAAATAACCTATTTAAGATTTCAGATACTGGGAGGACTTATGATGTTTCTTGGACCCCCCAACCCTGATAAATTCCGTCTGAAATTATGTTTTTTAAAATGTGTGAAAATGTGTCCTCAGATGAGAAATGCCATTAATGGAATTCCATTACCGTGGGTAGAGAAGCTATCTCCCCTGTATCACCTAGGAGAAACAATCCTAAAACTCTAGATCCACTTGAGTATTCCCATGAACTTTGATTATCGTTGATCACATCCCATAATACTTAAGAGCTGCAAAACTGAACAGATTGTATAAGCAAGGGGCTAGGTTTTCACAGGGTGTGCTGGGTTCCAAAAGCTAAACGTTTTGTTTGGAAACATATCGTCTCAAAGAAGGAGGTAGGCTTCCGTCCAGCCTCTAACCCAGGACAGAATTACATCAACATCGTCAACTGTGCCTCCAAGGACACAGTTGCTTCACCAACGTGGTCACTCTTCCTTGGACCTGCTCCAATTCGTCTAGACCGGAAGACCGCTGCCTCGAAAGCCACAGATGAAGAGAAAAGAAGAGATCAGTACATCAGCAGCTGGCTGTTTTCCTGCCGGCAAAGCAATATAATCTCACTTTCCCGCTTTTGTTTTACACTTGACCTTTGGTAAAGCGAGAGCAGCGTTACACAAATGACTCACCTGCTCTCCATGCCCTAGATGCCCCTCACATACTTTTAATAAGATCAGATAACATTTAGGCTTTGGGGGCAATACGGTCTGCCTGAAACTCACATCTGGACTCTGCTGTATGAATTACAAATCCCCTTTAGACCTACCCATTTCACAAATGGGAAAAGTGACATTAAGGATCACACAGAAAGTCAGGGACCTAAAAGGAACTTGAATCCCATCACTGTCCAAGGATGAGCCAACTACCACACTGCTTAATTGAAATGACACATAAAGAAGAACTTGCTAAGAGGGGTAACTCAAGAGTCACTGAAATTTTCTACCTGGTGAGGTGTACACTTGCAGAGAGCCCCTGCCTCCCCAGATGAAGTCTCCCCAGCCAGGACCTGTGCTGTCAGCCCCTCCCCCTGAGAAGGTTGAAGTCCCGTATGGAGCACAGAGAGATGCCCTGGGCCTTTGTGCAAGGAAAGCTTGCTCCTGGAGTGGAGAGACCAGGGAACTAGTTTTATAGGTTGTTTTCTGTACTGAAAAGATCATCTCTAAGAGCTACAAAGAAAACATTTTTATAACAAAGAAGATGGAAGAGACTCATTAACAAAAGTAGGTGCTCAGCAAATATTTGTCAGTCATAAAAAGGCTTCACAATGCAGTACCTGTTATCAATAATCTACCCAACCTTTTTCCCCCATTACCTCTCAACCTATAGTTCTGACCAGACCAGTCCCTCAACTGCTGGACCCCAACTGTGATGCTCTCCAGTGTCCGATGCACCCACACAAAGCTCACCTCTTCACATCCTCCTCCCTGAAAATTCTCCTGCCGGTTCCAGCCTGTGATGACGCCTGCCTCCTCCAAACTGACCAGCGTCATTCTGCGTCTTAATTCTAGGCTTGTGTCTCTCTTCCTATCTGTCACATTGCCTTGAAATCAGGCCTAACATAGTGTCATCATAGTTGATGCCCATTAGACTCAGATCGATTGGATTAAGATTCCGTTTATACCAACAACATACTAATCAATAAAAGTTTAAAAAGAAGATCTATAATAAAAGCGTATTATGCTAATTAGACCAGATGTCCTTCCAGATGACCTTCTGAACTAAGCTGGGGCTGCGAGGGAAACACGGGTCCAGGGTGCCTGCCGATGGCCGGAGGGAAGTTCAGGTCCCGGGTGCCAGAAGGAAGCTGGTGCTGGCAGCCAGGGGAAGGAAGGCCTATTCTTGCACGAATTTCGTGCATCGGGCCTCTAGTATAATCTTGTACACAATTTACATTTTCTAAGCCTCTGTTTTCCTCATCTATAAAACGGTACTAATAATAGTACCTATTTCATAAGGTGTTAAGAATTAAATCAGAAAAAGGTTCTTAAGAGACTAGTACATAGTACACTTTTAATAAATAATAATAATAACAAGTATTGAATGTCTTAGTAATGCTACCAAATGCTTATCATATGTCAAGTATCTTTCAAGTGTGGTGCATGGATTAACTCGTCTAATCTTCTCAAACTCTGAGGGAAATACTATTATTACAGCCATTTGAAGACTAGGAAACTGAAGTAAAAAAAATTTAAATTAAGAAGCCCAGATTCACAGCTGGGGATTAGCAGAACCAAGATGTGAACATATGCCCTGGCCAGCTGGTGTGGCTCAGTTGGTTGGACGTTGTCTGGTGCATGGAAAGGTTGCTGGTTCCATTTGGGGTTCTGGCACATGTCCGGGTTTGGGGCTCAATCCCTGATCCCTGGTAGGGGGTGTGCAGGAGGCAGCCAATGGATGTTTTACTCTCACATTGATGTTTTTCTCCCTCCTTCCCTCTCTCTCTCTCTCTCAAAAAAATCAATAAAATGTCTTAAAAAATGTGAACATACGAGTTTTCATTCATAATGAATACATTACATTGTATCTCAATATATCAACAAATAAATCATCACCAACATGATCTAAAACAGCTGAAGAAAAATTCCGTTCTCTCAAAGAAAAGGATTATGATAAAAGATTGTAGGGCTTAGGGGAGATTTTTGCTTTTTACTTAATAGAAAATGACAGCAGCTAAACATAAGGCTTTCACAATGGATAGCTACAGAAAATGAACTCTGTGAACAAAGATGTGGATGGGGAGGAAGAGGAAGAATATAGTAAAGACAAGTGTTCTCTGTTAATTACAAATAGATTGAAACATGCTCACCACTGGCACAGCTATGGAATTGGCCATTTTGAGTTACTTTTTATCATGCCATTCTAGAAAAGCCTCACGCTCCCTTCCCATTCACCACTGAACTCTGAGAGGCCTGGGATAGAAGAGTGAGCATGTCTGCACGTCTGCATGGAGCGGAGACAGCAGACCTGGCGCCAGTTCATACTAGTTTCTCCTTTTCCTGGTTCCAACTTTCTCCTCTGAGAAAAAGACCCTGGCATTTTGGTAATCTGAGGATCCTGAACAAATAAATGCCTATGTGCAACAAAGGTTACATAAAATAGAAGACCAAGAAAGAGAAAATTGCACTAAATTCTGAAAAATTCTCCCAAGGGACAATGAATACAGGGTGCTGGAAAATGTGATGGACAATGGCCATGTGGGCAAGGCATGCTACACAGCTCAGGGAAACTCCAGTGGACATGGTGCAAACACGCAGCCTTCCAGAGATCCAACTTGATCCAAAAATGAAACGTAAAATACACAAAGAAGTCCTTTTTGTGAAAGAGTCCATCTAATTTTCCAGATGCTTCAGAATGAATAAATAACCACCCTGCAGGAGGACCTCCGCCAGGTCAATCTGACCTATCTATCTGCTGCTAGCTCAAGGACATCTGAGATCTGAAAGTTTACTGGTAAGGAGTGAAAACAGATTGTTACTTCATTTCAGAAGATAATTTAATTCTTGCTTCCTGAGTAATCTGCATGTAATGAATGCTGTGTTTTTAAAAAGATTTAAAAAAATATTTTTATTGATTTCAGAGAGGAGGGGAGAGGGAGAGAGAGATAGGAACATCAATGATGAGAGAGAATCATTGATTGGGCTGCCTCCTGCACGCCCCTGACTACGGATCAAGCCACAACCCGGGCATGTGCCCTTGACTGGAATCAAACCCGGGACCTTTCAGTCTGCAGGCCGATGCTCTATGCACTGAGCCAAACTGGCTAGGGCTTAAGAAGATTTTTTATTAATTTTTTTTTTTTAAGAGAGAGAGGAAGGGAAAGAGAGAGACAGAGAAACATCAATGTGACAGTGAAACATCCATCGGCTAGCTACTCCACGGCCCTTATCAGGAATCAAAGTGGCAACCAGTGCATGGGACGATGCCCAACTCACTGAGCAACACTGGCCAGGGCACTGCTGGTATTTTTAAGTCAATTGACTCCTATCAGACCCCCACATTCTGATATTCCAGGAACTCAGAGGCATGCCAACCACTCTCCTTCCTCCTGCTTCCTGCTGTTCCCTCACACGTGCTGAATCTCAGCCATGCGGCATGCACTCCTCAGCTGAGTTTACATGAAGTGCCTAGAAATGACCGTCGTTCTGCTGCTATCCCTGCCCACACCACTGATGCCTGTCAGGTAAGGAAGCAGATGTAAATAGAGGGCTTACGAGGTGCAGGAGAGCAGTTTGTCCTAAGCTGGTGAGCAAGCTAGGAGAAAACAATTACAGGAGCCAAAACCCTGTGACTATCTCTTCACCTACACTCACTAGGGCCTGCTTCTCTTCTGGACGCCAAACACAGGAGCAAACCTTGCTTAGCCATCTCCTTACATTAGCTACCTCCGGGCCTCTGAGGAATGGCTGCCTTGCCTAAGACAGGAACACATTTTATGAATGTGTGCCATTGATAAAAAGAAACATGCCATTCACTCTGATTTGGAGGCTATGAGAAATATAAAGTTCATGCCTATGATACTTTATCAAAACACGTCATTTAGTCTTAGTGGTTACCTAAAAGACTTTTCATTGAGAAGTATATTAGCTGCCAGTCACGTTTATATAATTCTAGGTTTATGGGAAGGTCAGGAACTGGTATACTAATAAATTTTCACATTAAATGAGCAGGCAATTCAAATTATCTTTATATCTGTGCTTTTAAAAAGCAATAACACTAAGAGAATAATCTTTTCTAAATCTTCTGTAGATCCTCACACTAAAAAAAAGGGAGATATTGCATTATGATTGCTTTCTATACTGATTTTTATAACATAAAAACCAGTGCCTGAAATTCAGTTTCAAGAGAAATAACTCCATCTTTCCTACCCCCTTAAGTTAAAAAAAACACACACATACAAAAAAACCTACTTCCTTCTGGATTTACTTTCATGAACAACTGATCGAAACTGCATCCCGAGGGAGAAAACAGAACTGTGACTCCCACTTTGATCTCTTCCCCATGGAGAAATTCACTCCCTGCCTGGCTTGCAAGATGTTCATTTGATTGACGTTTGCTCTGATGTGCAAACTGCTTTGAACTTCAGACATTTAATTCCCATCAGGCTGCAGTCATTTTTATTCTCCTTCAACAGGATTTACAAGCGGGAGATCAGCAAATGTAGAAGATAAAATAAATTTGCAGAAGCTTTGAATCTTACATCAAAACTGTTGGAGTGAGTTCCAATTGGATTTCATTCAGCCTCGATTCACAGTGTAAATCAACTTTTCAGTGGAGTCCC
This sequence comes from Myotis lucifugus, assembly GCF_000147115.1. Lineage (NCBI taxonomy): Eukaryota > Metazoa > Chordata > Mammalia > Chiroptera > Vespertilionidae > Myotis > Myotis lucifugus. The sequence continues at coordinate 9,751 of NW_005874417.1, read as the reverse complement.
AGTTTAGAAGAAGGAAAAAAAAAAGACATAAAGGAGAGAGACACATAACACCAGTTGGGGTTTACTTCCTGAATCTCTTGGTCTTTGTTTAAATTTGCAATGGATTTCCCTCAACATTTCCAGGGAAGGCTGCCCAATTTATCACAGAGCACATGAAAGCCACACCCACAGTTCCAAGGGCGGTGGTGAAATGCAGTCTTATTCATGGACACATTTTTATGGTAAGATTTAAAAAAGCAAATCCCTGTGGATATCTCCGAAGAGCAAGGCTTAAATTGATAATGGAGTCCATCAACAAGGCCACTATGATGACAGTTAGCGGGTAGTGGATGTTTTGTACTTATTTGTAATCACTGCTAAAATGCCGAGATGGGTGCAAAAGGTTAAAAAACACACAAAACCCACCATTTCTTCTGAAGCAAACCCTGATGTCGGCTCAAAATCCGGTGTGGAACATAGAGTTCAATGCACAGGGCAGGCCCTTGCTTCCAGAGCTGTTGAGCTAGCGGGTTCCGTTTGAAGAGCAGCACACATTGTCTCTTCCTCGGTGCTACCTACGGCTGCCTTCAGACCCCGTGTGAAACCCAAGATCGTCAAAAAGAGGACCAACAAGTTCATCCGGCACCAGCCAGACCGATCTGTCAAAATTAAGTGGAACTGGTGGAAACCCAGAGGCACTGGCAACAAGGTGCACAGAGGGTTCCAGGGCCAGATCCTGATGCCCAGCACTGGTTATGGGAGCAACAGGAAAACCAAACACATGCTGCCCAGTGGCTGATGGAAGTCTCTGGTCCACAGCGTCAAGGAGCTTGACGTGCTGCTGATGTGCCACAGCCCTCACTGTGCTGAGATGCTCACACGTCTCCTCAGACCGGAGCCATTGTGGAAAGAGCAGTCCAGCTGGCCATCGGTCACCAATCCCAATGCCAGGCTGCTCAGTGAAGAAAATGAATGGACAGATTGGGTAAACTTTATATTTATGTTAATAAAATCATAAAATTCTGCAAGCGCCCCCCCCCCCAAAAAAAACCCCTACAAAAACAAAAACAAACAAAAAACAACAACCAAAAAATCCCACAACAGCTCACATTTTCCTGGGAACCAAAGGAGGCAAAGCCCCCTGACCAGTAGCTGCCGGAGCCTGTAAAAGATGACCTGGACACTGAGAGAGGCCCAGGCCTCCCAGCCAGTCCCTCTCGTCCTGGGAACAGCCCCACAGTGTCTGGCTGACTACAACGCGGCGGGGGGGCATAGCACTTCACCTCCATTCAGCCAGGTTCCTGCTCATTCTTTCTGGGAAGTGTCTGCTCTCTAAATATTTGAGCAACACCAGTTGAGAAGAATTAAACAAGAACCCCCTTATCTTCCACTTAACCACCCCCGAGAATAAAGTTAAACAAAGAAAGAGCTAAGATAAAAATCAAACATCTGTACTGGCAAATATTTAAACTCTGTTTGAATGGTGGAGGAAGGGGTACGAGTGGGATCACTTCAAAAAGGAACTACCACATTCATAAAGTAAATGATACCCCCCACACACAACGGCGTTTACTCACTCAAACACCTAAATTAATGGACAAACTCAAAGGCTGTCAAATAACGCGTAATCGTGTCCCAAGAAATGGTGTTTCCTTCCATCTCTGCAGAGATGGGAGAGATAAGTCACATTCTTTTTGTTCTTATCAGTAATAAGGATTAAACCTGCAGGGTTCAGCGACTTCAACTACGCCAGAGTAGACACAAGGGCTGCTTTCAAATGCCCTTGGAAGGTAGGGCTTTCGGAGCAATAAAGCATCTCTCTCTCCATTACAGTCCAAGTATCATACAAACCAGCCATATTTCTTTTTCGCGGTCTTCCCCCTCCCCCCCCTCTCCCCCCCCCCCCCCCCACACACCACAGATCACGGAGAGGCCAGAGTCCAACTATTATCCACTTAATCCGCTTTCTCACACACGCTTGGGAGACTGCAGAGGTGACATCCAGGGGGAGTGGAGCTGGATCCAAACCCCATTAAGCATTTATATTTATCTGTATCTTCCTCATCACCCGGTTGGGGCAGGGTGCATGCACAAAAAGAAAGAAGGGTATCTGGAAAGATAAAGGGGAGAACAGGAAGGTGGACAGCAGCCTGGTGGGGGTGGGACCCCCGGGCTCCCTTTGTGTCCTCATAGCCCTTGTCCATCCTGCCACTTGACTCTACAAAGGACTTCACACACTTGCAGCTGTTTATTATATACGTTCCCCCTCGCTAGTTAATACACAGAGAGATACTTTCCTGTGGGGATCTCCAGGGCGCAGCCCTGTAAGGTGCACACGTTTAGTACATGTCTGCTGAATGAATACATGCGGAGAACCCAAGAGACGTGGCTTTCTAGGACTAGAGAGCAGAGATTGTAGATGCAGGCACACCGCGTAGTTAGTAAACGGCAGACAGCTGTGAGTGGAAGGACACAGACATCAAGGAGAAGCACAAACCACCTCAGAGGTAGCAGATGACCTTGAAGATGGGCTGGCTCACTCTCTCAGGCACATACGCATTGAGGGGAGAGGCCTGGTCCGAATCGTCCTGTTCCACAGAAGAAACATGACACACAGACAGGGAGTATTTGTGGCTAATGGGTCCTCAAAAGAAATTACTGACCCAATAGTAAGAAGTTAATAAAGCTGTGAGTCTGAAGATAGAGTTGTACACCATCATACCAAACAAGCCATGTCTCCTGGGAGACATTATAGACAGAATGCTTTTTGAAGTTTTGGTCTTCTTTGAAAACACTGATTTTCTGCCCAAGAAAACGCTTCAAAATCTCAAAGGAAGTTTCTGGTCCTCTGTTGAAATCGGGTCTATTTCTTAAGGCTGGCAATTTCTTTCAGAAACCAGGTTTTCACGACGAGAGCAAAGATCTGAGAGAGGGAAGCCTCAAGGGAGGGAGGGAGGCAGTAATGATAGACGTAATGGAGGAAGACAGGGAGGGAGGGGAAGGAGAGATGAAGGAAGAAAGGCGGGAAAGAAGGAAGGAGGGGAGGGAGGGAGGGAGGGAGGAAAGGAGAGAGGAAACAAAGAAGGAAAGAATGAAGAAAATCAGAGGACCATCTCTTTTTTAAATCCATAAAAGGCCACTGGTGAAATTCAGTATTCTAAGCAGAGTGGCAGGTCTCCTGTCCTTGCTTCAGTGAAGGTCACACAAGGAAAATTCAGAAAGCAGGACTGTCAGCAGACCCAAGTGCAGGTGCTTTCCACTGTGACGATGCTCATCAGCAGTTCTAAAGGTAAAGGTATCTACACACACACACACACACACACACACGGACACACACACACACACACACACACACACACACACACGTAAGTGGCACAAACTGCTGCAGGAACATGTTTTTAAGGCTGAGAAACCAACTAACCAGACTATGGGGGCATTATATTCAGCCCATTTACACATTTCAGAGGGTCATACAACAGCCTCAAGTAAATTTCAAAGAAAGTATATATAGATTTAGTGTTTTCAAGGGCCAGATAAGCCCATTCCTATTTTTACCACTGGCCAAATTTACTTTATCATGAAAAAGATAATTATTTTGTTTTTCAGGGAAACCCTGATTCCAAACTGAGTTCCTCTTGATCCCTAGCACAACTTTCTCTGAGCAAAACAGGGGCGGGGGTGGAGAGAGGACAGTATCTACCCTACCACCGCTGTTGAGAGGATCTAAAGTAAGTAAAATAATGTTTACAGAAGTAAAAGCCCAAGAAAGTATTTCACTGAAGTATAAACATATGTAACTCTTTTACACACGTTAAATAATGTAATGGAGTGGGCCCTGTATAATGTAAGCATTCTGCAAAATCTTTGTTGAGTTCTGAGCTCAACTCAAGTCCTTTGGGCAGCAATAGCCATAAAGACTGTACCTGTAACATTCTGCATGCCTGCAGGTAATAATAGTTTCTAAAAGGACTGGAGGAGGAAGTTTGAGATAAAGCAGGGAGAATGACTTGAAAAGCTAAGATTTACCTTATAGTACTGGAAGGGCAAAAACACAAAACACATCTTTCTGGGGAAAGAATGGGACCAGAAATAAAATTAAGCTCAGTTGTCAAGAACTAAGCTTGTCCTATTATTTGACCTTGTGACATTAAAAGAACAAAAGAACAAGTATCCTAAGTGCAAAGCACCTGGCTAAATCACAATGTTGTATTTTTCATGAGAACAGTAATAAGAAATAAATTGTATCTAGGGTTAAACATCTTACAGCTTTTTTCCCATGTGCACTACCTTAAAATAGCACTGGGAAAAAATAGGAGTTGCCTACATGTGGGTCAGCTGTTACGTCTGGAAATATGATTTTATACAAAACTCATTTGTGCATTAGCACATTAAAACTATACATTTCCACCTTGCCCTTGCTCCTGAACTGCCATGCACATAACATGATTATGGGGGTGAAAATATTTGTGGAATAAAAATAATACAACAGGCTAATCTCAACTGTTTGCCAGACACCTCCCACCCAAAAATGATCCACATGCAATTCAAAATTAAAACTAGATGGTTATACCAAATTCATCATCTTCCTTTTAAAAATCTCCTTTTGTTCTGATTTTTACTCTTTCGTATCCTGAGATGCACAATTTAAAATTTAGAACCATCTTTTAAAATCTCCCACCCCATCCAAGTCTCCAATAAAAATGAGTTGGGCCCTAGCTGCTTTGGCTCAGTGGATAGAGCGTCAGCCTGCGGACTGAAGGGTCCCGGGTTCGATGCTGGTCCAGGGCACATGCCCAGGTTGCGAGCTCGATCCCCAGTATGGGGGTGTGCAGGAGGCAGCCGATCAATGATTCTCTCTCATCATAGATGTTTCTATCTCTCTCTCTCTCTCTCTCTCTCTCTCTCTCTCTCTCTCTCTTCCTCTCTGAAAAGAATAAAATATCTTTAAAAACAAAACAAAACAAAAAATAACAAGTTGGCAGATTCCATGTAACCCACCAACACCCTGACAGCTTCTGCCTCCCTACAATCCTTCCTTCAAGTGTCACTACTTTTCTCCTGGATTACTAGGATGGCCCAATTTGACAAGCAATATGCCTTTGCACCACAATTTGTCTTTCACTTCCAACTAATTAATCTACCCAAATCGCAGACAGGACCGCAGACCTTGCTTTAAAACCTACTGCTTAATGCGAGAAGTTTGTCCACGTGACCAAGGACTGAGCCCACCACAGGACACCTCTTATCCACCGCTCCGGCTGTGTGTCTTCCACCTCACCACACTCAATGTTTTCTGGTTAGAAGCATCCTTCCCCTAGATCTATCTGCAGAAGTTCCACTCTTCAAGGCTGCAACTGCCAGAGCCTGAGAAGCCTGTGTTCATAACCTTTCTTCTCTACAGGAGTCGCTGGATTCCTTTCCTGACGCTTGGCTAGTCTCTTGGCTAAACCTGCCTTAGCTTATTCTACATGTCCTATGAGCTTCTACAGAGTGTGTTAGTCATCTTTGTCATCAGACAGTATCGAGTACAAGGTCTCGTACATTAACTCCCTTGCACATGATACAGACAAGTTGAGTTGAAAGTGACATAGAGGGGGTCCCTCCTTATCTGCAGTTCCGCTTTCCACAGTTTCCATTACCTGTGGTCAACTGTGGTCTGAAAATATTAAATGAAAAATGCCAGGAACAAACAATCATAAGTGTTAAATTGCATGCCTTTGAGAAGACCATGATGAAATCTTGTGCTTCTTGCTCCTTTGCCCCAAGACCACAAAGCATCCCTTTGTCCAGTATATCCACGCTGGATACGCTCCCTGCTCCTTAGTCACTTAGTATCCATGTTGGTTATTAGACCAACCATCACAGAATGGCAGTGTTGTTCAAAACAATGGCCCAAGCACAGGAGTAATGATGCTGGCAGTTTGGATATGCCCAAGAGAAGCTGTAAAGTGCTTCCTTTAAGTGAAAAAGTGCAAGTTTTTTACTTAAGGAAAGGAAAAAAAATTGTATGCTGAGGTTGCTAAGATCTACAGTAAGAATGAATCTCTTATCTTGAAATTGTGAAGAAGGAAAAAGAAATTCATGCTAGTTTTGCTATCGTACCTCAAACTGCCAAAGTTACAACACAGTACATAATAAATGCTTAGTTAAGATGGAAAAGGCATTAATAGGTCCAGAGACACAGAAACATGCCACAAACTGATGAATCTCAGAAGGAGAGGGGCAGGAAGAGATTAACCAAAGAACTTATATGCATCTATGCATAGCCCATGGACACAGACAATAGTTCGGTGAAGGCCTGGGGAGGGCAAGGCCGAGGGTGGTCACGGGACAAAAGGGGATATCTGTAATACTTTCAATAATAAAAATAAATTAAAAAAAAGAAAATCAATCAGTATAATTCACATTATAATAACAAAATTTAAATTTAAAAACAAAGAAGGCATTAAATTTGTGGGTAGAAGATATGAATGAAAAATGTGTTCTGATTGATAGCAATGTGTTGCACCAGAAAGCATTGAGACTATACAAAGACTTCAGCAAGGGATCCCCTAAAACAAGTGACCACGTTCACAAAACTTTATTACAGGATACTGTTATAATTGTTCTATTTTATTATTAATTATTATTGTTAATTTCTTAGTGTGCCTTATTATGATAAACTAGAGGCCCGGTGCACGGATTCATGCACATTGAAAGAAAATTAATTAGAAGAAACATTTTAGAGGCTGGGGAGGGACCATGGGAGGTCGGCTCCAGGGTGTGTCTGGCATGTCTTGCCCAGTCCTGATCAGCTGGACCCCAGCAGCAAGCTAACCTGCCAGTTGGAGCATCTGCACCCAGGTGGTCAGTGCACGTCATAGCGACTAGTCAAATGGTCGAACGAAGGGTCGGACACTTAGCATTTTAGGCTTTTATTATATAGGATAATAAACTTTATCATAAGTATGTATGTATAGGCAAAAACATAGTATATTAGAGGGCTCAGTAATTCCTTGGTTTCAGGCTCCCACTGGGGTCTTGGACCATATTCCCTGTGAATGAAGGGAAACTACTATATATAAGTATTTGGAAATTTTGTGTCTTTAAGTTCATCCTACATACAATCAATTATGAATATATCATAACTATTCATATCCATTAATATCAATGATAAAATATAGCTGATAACTGTGATGCCTAAGTCAATATCAACTTGTTTCATATCAGGGCTTGTAACAATAGAATAATAGTCAGATGAAAACAACTATTATGAATTGGCATAAAAGTACTTGAATTTCTGCCTACACGTAAAGTAGCTCAGAAATTCTGACATCATCATCACCACCACTCCTCAAAAACTAGAGACAAAAATCAGGTTTGCTACCACAGAGTAACTCCTTCAGTAAATATTTATCGAGGACCTGTTCAAGCAAGATATTGAATACAAAGTTAAATCTGACAGGGTCCCTGAACTCAAGTGTAACTAAGAAGGATGAGAGAACACACAACGTGAAAATACGCTTTAGAGCAGTGGTTCTCAACCTGTGGGTCGCAACCCCTTTGGGGGTCAAACGACCCTCTCACAGGGGTCGCATAATACATCCTGCATATCAGATATTTACATTACGATTCATAACAGTAGCAAAATTACAGTTATGAAGTAGCAATGAAAATAATTTTATGGTTGGGGGTCACCACAACATGAGGAACTGTATTAAAGAGTCTCGGCATTAGGAAGGTTGAGAACCACTGCCTTAGAGCCTGGTATCAAGCACTCTCGAGTTACCCAGAATTAACCTCAGACACCTTCGATTCCTCCCTCTTCCAACACCCAACAGAGTGGGTGCCAACAGCCAAGTTCAGGCCTCCAGTCATTACATGGCTGACAAGTAAAATCCCATAAAACCTCATGTGTCATCATTTCATTCCCTTTCTCAAAAATCTTAAATTAATTATCCCATTCAAGAAACCAATATTTATTTGGTATCTACTATTAGTCAGAGAGTAAAGATAAAGTAGCAAGAGAAGGACATTGTCCTCAACTTCCTTTACAGGGCCTAAAGTCTGAATAAAGTTCAGAGTCTTCAGGCTCGTATTTGGGAATCTCTCTGATATGATATAAACCCAGCTTCTCAGCTGCCTCTTCCATCACTTGCTCCAGACTTGTAATGTCCACTTCAGTGCAAGTGGCCATTTCCAGCCATGGAGTTTTCTTCATATTGACCTTTCTGGAAATCACTTCTTTCATATCTGCATACTTTCAAATCCTTTTTCTACTTCAACACTTAGCTGAAATGCTTCTCCCATAGACCATTCCACAAATGATTATTTTTAAATGAATGAATGAGTGAGTGAGTTAACATCTGTAGGCCTTGCTGAATAATCTCTCCCTCTCCCCCCTCAACCAGATAACTCAAAAAAAGAAAGAGAAAGAGAGAGAGAGAGAGAGAGAGAGAGAGAGAGAGAGAGAGAGAGAGAGAGAGAAAGGGAGGAAGAAAACAAAGTCCCCCATGAACTTCAGGTTGAGGGAAATTAATGACTCCTGAGAGCTGGGTCTCTGGAGTATACTTCAAACTGCTCATGTTATCGTTGAGGAAACTGAGGATGAAAAGGGTTAAGTGAGTTTTCCACAGCAAAGTGGCACAGCAGAGGCCCACCCCGTTTTAGTACTATATTACTATGATAAAATCTGCATCACAGCTGAACTTACACGGAGAGGAAAATTGACTTTACTGCTTAAGGTAATTCCACCATGGTAGAGACTGAGCTGATTTAAAAGAGGAGGAAAAAAAAATGGGCCCTGGCTGGGTGGCTCAGTTATTTGGAGCATAGTCCAGTACCAAAAGGTTGTGAGTTCAATTCAGGGCACATACCTAGGTGGCAGGTTCAATCCCTAGTTGGGGCACATAAGAGAAGCAACTGATCGCTCTCTAAAAATCAGTAAACATATCCTCGAGTGATGATTGAAGAAAAAAATTTAAAGAAGCTTGCCTTTTCTTAAAATGAAAAAAAGTTAATGTTTGAGTTTGAATTAGAAAAGAAAAAACAAAACAAAACCGAACACAAAAACCTGACCTGAAGCTAAATCCCTGAGGAGAGCTTAGCACAGGAATTTGAACATTATGGGTCAGGAAGTTAATCACAAAATTAAAAACAACTCTCTAAGTAACTTATTTCTGGTTCCAATGATGTTGATAATACTTAAAGAACTTGAAATGTGACTATAGAAATTTGCACATCTACATCATGACACAAAAAAATGCAACCAATTTACATGGAAAAAATCTACTCAAATGCCAAGATTCCTTTCCAGGTAGCCCATTATCATGAGCATTAACTCTCTTTTTTTTTTTTTTTCCTAAATTGAGGTATAATTAACATAGTTTCGGGTATACAACATAATGACTGGACATTTGTATATGTTGTAAAATGTTCACTACAATTAGTTTGGGCAACATCTGTCACTCTACATAGTAACACAATTTTGTTTTCTTCTGATGAGGACTTTAAGATTCACTCTCTTAACAACTTTGAAATATACAATATGGTATTAATTATAGTCACCATACTATACATTGTGCCCCCATGTCATATTTATTTTGTAAATGGCAGTTTGTACCTTTTGACCCTCTTCACCCATTCTTCTGGCCCCTCACCCTCACCAACTTGTTCTTTATATCTATGAGCTAGTTTTTTTAAAGATTTCCACACATAAGTGAGATCACATGGTATTTTTCTTTCTGTCTGACTTATTTTACTTAGCACAATGCCCTTAAAGTCCAACCACATT
>NW_005874416.1:4307-16337 GCF_000147115.1 Myotis lucifugus | reverse complement strand
AGAAGCAGTTCCTTAAAACTCAGTCACCTGGAAATATCCAAGTGTGTGTGTTTGGGTAAGGCCATGTCCTGGAAAAACAGAAGCACTGAATGAGGGATTCCCCCTAACCTTACATAGTATATAAATTGTTTATATGAAGAATGGGGAGGAAGCAGGAGTAGGGTGAGAGGGGGCAATGGGGCTGGGAGAGAAGGGACATCTGTAATACTTTCCATAATAAAGATAAATTTAAAAAAAAGAATGGCAGACAATGCAAACCAAGAAAAGACTAGAAGCTTTTTAATTAAAGTGGTTTAAGATTTTATGATAGGAAAGGTGATGAAATCTATAAATTTTCACAGAAATCTTCAGATTTTTTCATCTCAATGCATATGAGATTTTTAAAAATCATCAACTTTTGAAGTGGAAATATCATTTAATCCAGTATTCTTTGCTGTTATTAATCTTCACCCGGAGACATTTTTTTCCATTGAATTTTTAGAGAGAATGGAAGGGAGGGAGGCAGAGAGAGAAACAATCCCTTGACTGGAAATTGAATCTGGACCTTTTGATCCGCAGGCTGATGCTCTAACTACTGAGCAAAACAGGCCAGGGCCATTTCAGACATGTCTATAGTACTACAGATACAGCAAAAAGCTAAAGCCTTTTCCTTCATGAAGTCACTGGTGAAGCAGATCCCCACTACCAGTAACAAAAATCATACCCAGCAGGTCCTCCAATAATGTTTTCTTTGTAGCATCGATGAAAATTCAATTCTGGGCTAGAGCCACTGTCTATGTAAGTTTACACGTTCTCCTCATGCCTGGGTGGGTTTTCTCCGGAGACTCCAGTTTCCTCCCACATCCCAAATTGTGCTGAGAATTGGCATGTGTATGTTGTCCCAGTCTGAGCGGGTGTGGGTGTGTGTGAGTGGCCCCACAGGGTGGGTTCCCACCTGAGCTGCCAGAAGGGCTCTGGTCACCCATGACCCTGCTCTAGAATAAGCAAGTCAGAAAATAATTATCTCACTTGTTTCTATTCATCTTTCTTAGATGTATGTATACCTCACATTTATTTCAATATTTAATATTGGAAGTGTTTGGGATCTTTACATAGAAGTTGGTGATGTTTTTGTGACCAGCAATATGCTGTAGGAACTTAACGCTTGTGTATATCCATTAGCCTGTGGTAAAATTGGTTTTGTTATATGTCATTTTCTTAAAATCGCAGTTTCCAAGAACCTATTGAAAATATTAAGTGAGAAACTACTGTATATGATATAATGTCTGGTTACAAGTTTTATAAAGAAAAACAAATCAAGAGGAAAGAAATTGATGGGAAGTGCCATTTTATAGGAGGTCAACAGAGTTTTCTCTAAGGGGACAAAATTTGAGCAGAGGTTTGAATTAAGTGAGTAAAGGAAAAGAAAAAATACTTAGAGGCAAAGGATTGTATGTGTTCTCTGTACTTGAAAACATATAGCAGTCTGTTCTCAGCTGCTTTTGAACAAAACCTCAATGAAAATTCCTGGGAGCCCAAGACTGGGGTTTCTGAACCTGTGGGTGTGTGTGTGAAAGGCATTTAAAATGTCAAGATGCCAGTTACAGAATGCATGCCAAGGGCCAGGCACGGTGCTACGTGGGTCACGGACATTATCTCCTGTAATCCTAACAAGTCTCTAAGGCAGATATCATGATTCTCATTTTAAAAACAAGGTAACTGAGACACGTGGGGTGAAGAAACCAGCCCCAGGTACTCAAAAGCAAGTGGTAGGCCAGGAGTCACGCCTGGGTTCCCCTACTGGACTTAGCCTCCTCCAGCCTCCCTCATTTTGAAGGCCTCTATGCCACCGAGTTTAAAGTCATCTTAATCTTCATTTTGGTAATAAGCTGAAACAGCCAGTTAGACATCTTTTTCTTTCTCCCCCTCCTCATGCTTATTTTGAAATAAGTCTTCTCTCTCTGGGCTTTTCCAAACAGTCAGGACTCCATCATAATGGGCATCAGAGGCCAGTACTAACCAGGAGTGGCCTGGACCAATCACCTGGCCTAGCAGGTGAGATAGCAGCTCTGGGGCAGGGCAAGGCTCAGAGGACAGGCTTAGTGACAATGACCAAGAGATTGAATTCCATGCAGAAATCAGTCAGGGATTAAAAGATTCGATAGGATGCAGAGCTTAGGTGGATAGAAATAGAAATATTGAGGGCAGTGTAAATCAACACTGGAAATGTCAGGGAGAGAGGTAACCATCCAAAGATAGATTTTTGCTCTCCATGCACACTTAGTGATGCTAGCCTTTGGCCCAGCACTGTGAAGTGTCACTCAGAAGCCAGGGGATTGCTTTAGGTCACTGCCCTTGGCTGGGACAGGGAGCATGTGCCAAGAGTACTGAGGTGACATTGCTCCCCTGAGCAAACTCCAGGGAACCTCTTTAACTTTGCAATCAAGCATTCTTACTTGGTCAAACTCAAGTTTTTTCATCCAGCAAACAAAAGTTAAGACAAGAAAAACCTAGCAAGGAGCCTATACCATTTACAATGGTTTAATAGTCACCATTATCTTTAATGTGAAGCATCTATCTCAAACTTGACATCATGTATGTTCTTTGCATTTAGAGCAAGAAAAAGAAGTAAGTGAAGGAAACAGAAACAATCCTGCATGGTTATGCCAAGTGGGGAAATAATAATAGCATGAGTTCCGTTGTTAACAGCAAGGGCATCTGGTTGGAAATGACAGAGAGGTCTAGCTTTGGTTTTGCTTTAGATTATGTTCTGTGTTAGCAAAGTTTAAATTTACATGTGAGCATTCTGGAAAAACAATGCTTAAAAAGTCTTAAAACTATAACTTGGTTAAAGACAAGAGGTCTCTGGTTATGCTGGTGAAGAGAGTAGTATGACAATTAGAATTGCTAATAAAATATAGTGTATACCATTCTACCAAGTCCCAAAAATTGGAAGGAAGAAAGCTTATAAAGAAAATGAAGCTGCATCCCCTAAAGTACATAGAGAAATCCTGGTATTGAATATTTCAATTTTTCTCCCTTAGAGTTTAAATTTGAAGAATGTTTTTTATGGTCATTTCTGTGATGAAAATATTTCACTAATGGTTGATGGAATAGTCAGCCAACTTAATTAATTTTGCTGTTAATTTTGTTGGTATCTGTTTCCTTGGCCAGCACTCGTCTATGAGACATTAGCACAAAAGGAAGATGAGAGTAGAGATGATAAGAACCAAATATATACTCAGGGCTCAGAAAAACAAAATAAATAACGAGATAGGCTATCACAGGTCATAGGAACTACCAGAAAACGGTGTCAGTAAGTAGAGATATATGCAGGCAACAAATGAGTCTCTAGGACTCTTGACTAAAACTGAATAAGATAAGCAAAGAGAGGCCTTTTTAAGCCCGGAAAACCAATAACAAGAATGACACTGATGTTGAGTCCAAGTGACTGTGCTGTGAACTATGGGGACTCTCATAACACTTCTTCGCATCAGAGTTGTAGGTAGATGAACTGAGCCTGCTAATAAAGGACTGCCCAGCTGTAAACATAGGCTTATAGTTCATTGCACAAGGGCACCCAGCCAAGTGAGTGAATAGGGATTGAAATCCAGCCCAGGTTCTGCATGCCAAACCATATGGTCTGTGTGGGGATGGATCCACCTGGAAGAAGGGGTACCTTTTTCAGATTCCTACAATTGGCCTTCTTTCCAGGTTATGAACCAGTGGAGTTGCAGCCTCTGTGAGGATGGCCTCTTTCTAGTTGCTTCAAAGGGGCCAACTGTGCTAGAAGGAAAGCAGGCACAGACATCCAGAACGGGAAAGTGGTGGTGAACAAAGAGAAGAACCGGGAGGGGTAGGATGGAAAAAGAAGAGTCAGAGGGAAGGGATCAGGCCAAGATATTCAATCCGGAATTTCTAAAAAAATAAGTTTATCTCATCATTTCTTCCGACAACTACCTTGCTTTCAAGGGATCTCTCAAAACTAACATTTATTCGAAAATAAAAAGTTGAATTTAGTGCCTATATTAATTAAGATTAGGCTTAGTTATGAGGGACAAAAATCTGTAAAATAGCAACTTAAACAAAATAGAAATGTGTTCTTGTGTCACTTAAAAGTTTGGAGGTGGACAGTCCAGGGCTGGCATAGTGTCTGTCCTGCCATTTGGAACCCAATGTACTTCTTGGCAACCAGCTACAGAGGGTGCCCTTGGACTTGTGGTCCAAGATGGAGATTCATGCACCATATCTACATCTTAAGCATCGGGATGGAAGAAGTGGGTAAAGAGTCCATACAACTGTCTGTTAAAGAAATTTGCCCAGCATTTAGTCGCATGGCCATGCCTCGCTACAGTGGAGGCTGAGAAATGTCTGATTTCAAGTGACCTTAAGCATAGCTAAAAATTAGGGGTCTAAGAGGGAAAATGGACATTTAGATAGGAAAATAGTAGTCTTTAACACAGAGACAAAGGTTGGTATTTGAAAACAAAACCCAAGGATATGCCCAGTTAGTTACAATAGCTCAATATAACTGGGTAGGGTAGCAAATAGGAGGGTAAATGTGTAATGTACTATTATTAACAGGAGTGCAAATTAAAGCAGAGAGATGGCACTTTCTCTTACCAAATAAACCCCCCAAAAAGAAATAAAATTTGCTGAATAGTTTATAGAAAAGTGTAAGCATTAACAATAGTTATCTTGGAACAGTGGAAGTACAAATGTTTTTGTTGTGTGTGTTTTTTTCAAAATAGCTTGTCTTAAATTTAGATAGTGACAATAATAATCTATTCTTCAGTGTTAGCCAGTTGTTGTTTTTGTTTCTGTTTATGCCACTTGGTTTACCTTTTGCAGCTAATTTAATTCTTTTTCAGTGACCTAAACTGACAGTGTGGTAAATGGAATTATACTTTAGTGATCATTTTTTCTTCTTTCTTCTTCTTACAATCTCAAAAACAATCTGGACAATCTATTTAGCTGTACTTAAGAGGTTTACAGGCCTCTTGTCTTGTTCTTTTCTTTGACACTTGGGTGGTAGCCACTATTCTGTTAGGAATAGAATTTTAGATGAAAATCCACATGTCTGTCCATGGCCTAATTCTTCATACTATCTTAAACCTGCTTGTTCAAGCTCACTTCTTTCTAATGCTTCTCTCTAATATGATTGCATATATGTGTATCTTTATAAGTAGTAAATGAATCTTTATAAGACATTATAAAGACAATTTGAGGAGTAGACATGCTTTTTTTTTTAGTTTTGTTCTCTGTATATTTCTTTTAATTTTTTTCCCTAAAAAAAGGAAAAAACACACACTCTTGTGTACTTTTCTAAACAGAATTAGGTAAAACATAGCACAAAGTTATAAAGCATGTGAGGAGTAGACATGCTTATGAGAAACAGTCTGTTCTGTACTGTGAATGCAAATGTTGGTCAAATTCAGATCATCTCTTGGGTGATGATCCCAAAATTTGTCTTTAGCCCTTCCTGCTATTCCAGGATCAGATTTACACATCCAAAATTTTTATTTTGCTGCCTAATTTAAGTATCTAAAAATGTAGACTGGTCTGGTTAGTGTGGCTCAGTGGTTGAGCATTGACCTATGAACCAGGAGGTCATGGTTGGATTCCTAGTCAGGGCATGTGCCAGTGTTGTGGGCTCGATCCCCAGTAGGTGGGTGTGCCGGAGGCAGCTGATCAATGATTCTTTCTCATTATTGATGTTTCTATCTCTCTCTGTCCCTCTCTCTTATAATAAATAAATAAAATTACATTTAAGGTAATATCTCATACACACACATACACACACACACACATGTGGAAGGGAAACCATTGCTAATTAATCTTCATAGCTGAAATAGAAAGCTTGATTTCCCCCATCCTGCAGACAATTGCTCTTTCCCAAGTCTTCTCACCCAACCCCCATGCTTAATAAAATCACAAGCCAAATGATTGTTCAGATTAGAATCCTAAAGTCACTTATTTTATTCATATTCTTGTTATCTCTATCCTGTCCATCAGTATGTCCCATTTGCTCCAATTTCTATGTCCAAACCAAATCACTTCACAATACCGCCAGTGCTACCTTTTGGTCCAAGCTGCTATCACTATCACGTCTTGTTCACACTAGCATAGTAGCAGTCTGTGTCAATCAGGTTAGGCTGACTGCTTCAGCAAACAATGCTTAAACTTTAGTGACTTACCATAATAAATGATCATTTCTATGAGGAAGGATCTGCTCCATGCAGTCATTCTGGGTCTCAGTTTCTTAGAGTAGTGGCTCCACCATCACCTCAATCCTCAAAGTGCAGCATCCATCCAGCAGGTGAGGAAAGAGAGAAGTCACGGAGATTTAAAGGAGACATTTTAGTGTTCGGGCCTTAAAGAAGCCTATATCATTTCCACTCACATCCCATTGGCCAGAAGTTGGTCACATGGCCCCACCTACCTGCAAGGGTAACTATATAATATAGACTTCATATATGGCCAAGAGGGAAAAAATTGTGTTTTGGTAAACACATAGCATTATTTATTTTTTTCCACACTTATATCCTGCTTCTACAACAGTTGGATGATCTTTTCAAATAGATTAGAAATCAGAACATATCACCATTCTCTTTGAAGCTTTTTAAGAGCTCCCCACTGTAATTACATGAAAACGTAAACTTCTTATCCTGTTTGCAAAATCATGTATGATCAAATACCTGTGTGTCACTCTGACCTGAGATGTTCCTACAGGTCCTTTTGCTTATTATTTTCTCTAAAAAATACATTTTTATTGATTTCAGAGAGGAAGGGAGAGGGAGAGAGAGATAGAAACATCAATGATGAGAGAAAACCATTGATCAGCTGCCTCCTGCACATCCCCCACTGGGGTTTGAACCTGCAACCTGGGCATGTGCCCTGACCACAAATCGAACCATGACCTCCTGTTTCAGAAGTCGATGCTCAGCCATTGAGCCACACTAGCCAGGCTGTTTATTATTTTCTGACTCCCTTTAGCAACTCTAAACTCACTCTTAGGTTGAGGCTTTGGCATATGCTGGCCCCTTGACTGGAACACTCTTCTTCCATATATTTTGATATTTAAATCCTTCTTATCATTCTGACCTTATCTTGTCACCTCCTCACAGAGGCTGCTATAATTAACTCATTAAAAGTAGCCCCCCCTACACACTTAATATCTCGCTATTAGATTACTTTGAGCTATTTTGATTATAGCATTTGTAGTTATGAGATATTACCTTAAATGTAATTTTAATCATGTATTACCTGATATCCCTCACTCTATTAAGATCAAGGACCTGGCATATTTTGTTCACTGTCAAATCTATCATTAGACTGATATAAGATATGTATAAAATATCAATTTGTTGAGTGAATGAATGAACAAATAACCTATTTCAGTTGGATATGAGTTTGGGTTTAGCTGCTGTAAAAGGGACCCAAAATAAGGGGTTTAAATCTGATTAAAGTTTATTTCTCTCATAAGTAAATAATTTTGATATAAGCAGCTCAGATTTAAGCATTTAAGGATTTGTCCGATTGGTTTACCATGACTCATACCTCATCTACAATCCAGCCAGCAGGTGGGAGAAAATAGGGTCCAACCTTTTATGTCCAGAACTCTTATATTCCATTGTCCACTTCCTCTTATATTCCATCTCTCAGAACTTAGTCATGTAGTTATAAGAGTGGATGAAAAATTCAAGCTTAGTCTATGTAGCTATGTGCCAAGATTAAAAATCAGGGTGCTCTTATTATACAAGAAGAGATGATATACAAAAAAAAAGGAAGAAAAGAAAGAAAAAAAATTTTAGCATAATAATTGAAGTGATTTTTTTTTTCAATTAGAATTTTATGAGGAAAGAAACTCCACTGAAAAGCCCTGAACCTTCAGTATGGAATGACCTCTATTGTATTTACAGCCCTTGATTTAAGTATATTTATAGCTAGCCAATTACAAAACCAGAAACTATTCTAGCATTAACTACCAATCCCTTTTCATTTACTTATCTGTAATATCAGCTAAAATAGTATAGGACCATCTCTGTCTTAGTTTGGATTCAATATCTTTGGCATTTGATTGCCCTGGTTCTTGACTCTTACTCATTTCTATATCCCACACAGTGATTTCGCCAGGCTGATCTGGATTCTTTCTGGTTTAGAGATACTGCACTAATTGCAAAGAACTCTGATTTCAGGTTGGATCTTTAAAATGCAAAGATATTGTGTCTTCATTACCTTGACTTGGACAATGGTTTTTCCATTGCTTTAGCTGGTTCTCTTCTCCTTAGAAATGTATTAATTTGTGCAAGTTGAAACTTTGAAAGTGTGGCTTCCTGACGCAAATATGAACTTTCTCAACCCCCAATGTCTGTGAAAGCCCTCTGCAGCTGGGATTGGAGAGCATTGAGGAGGCTTCCCTGGACTTTGTATGGAAAGGTAAATTCTAGGTGGAGTCTAGGCTAGGAAAGGTATACTGAGGTTTTCCTGTCTTTTCTTGGCAAATCATTTCTTTAGTCCCAGCCATCTTCATTCACCATTTGTCTTGACTGCTTCAGCAATTTAAGTGAACAGTTATTCCTGGAGATACAATTCTGCTCAACTAGGATTTTAATTTTTCTATTTCATGTACATCTTTAATGGTTCTACCATTTAACTGTCTTACCATTTTGCTACTTGGATTTATTTTTACTTTTTAATTTTTCTGTAAGTGCCCTCAGCACTATCAGATAGAAATAAATTTTCAGCCACATCCATCTCCAAAAAAGTAACATGAGATCCCTGGAGATAAATTTTTCAAATTTCCAATAACTATAAACATTCAGAACATACACACTGTACATTCACTTAGCCCTGTGGGCCTTTAAACCCCTTTCTCCATCAAATGTCTCAACATATGTAAGTTTGAGAAAATTTATAAAAGATTATGTGCATAGTAAAATCCAGTCTTTTCTTTAATATTGGTTGATAATCTAAAAGAGTTTTGGCATTCTAAAGATGGAAGGCTAAAAAGAAAAACTTTTAAGCCCAGCACACTGCTGTATAGAGTCCAGGTATGCATTCGCCCTACTTGATAATATGATAATTGAGTATCAGAGTCGTTGTCTGTTTCACTGATACATTTTCATCAGCCTGGCTTTTGTTATTTGAACTGCTGCGTAGGCTTAACTGGGCTTAGAACATGACCTTGAGCAATTTTCTTAATTTCCTTGTGGCATAAGAATTCGGAAGGAATGACTAATTCTTTTATTCTGATTCTTTGAAAACATAGTGCTCTTTTTACACAAACATAGTATTATTGAAAAAACTAATATAAATTAAATTATGAAAAATATCATGCTTTAAAGGCAGAATTGCTCACTCTACGTTACTTTATATTATATTTTTAGTTCAGAGAGTCATTATGAGACAAATAACTGGAGTTTATTTAAATCTTTTAAACCAGAGAATTTCTTTAAATATGTTGAGGGATACAGATGAAAAAGGATTTAAATACAGAGTAGTTTTATTTTTCTCCAATCACTGCCTTCAACATGAGCCTTAACAAATTCCATAATTTCAGGTCAATTCTAGATATTATAGCTCAGCCTCTTTCACTCTAAATGTTTAGTTTCCTCTCCTATTAATCATCAATGAACCCCTTTCCTTCTAAGCCCTTGGAGAATAGTGTGTGTATGTGGTGATGAGGGTAGGAAGTTTTGGTTCAGAAATACC
The DNA here is from genome assembly GCF_000147115.1 of Myotis lucifugus. Classification (NCBI taxonomy): domain Eukaryota; kingdom Metazoa; phylum Chordata; class Mammalia; order Chiroptera; family Vespertilionidae; genus Myotis; species Myotis lucifugus. Next base: position 6,644 of record NW_005874416.1, on the reverse strand, counting down.
TGCTTCTGCTCCCTCTTCTAGGTCTAGCTCTTCTAAAATTGGGAATGGAGAAGAGAAAATGGGAAGGGCAGATCTTCTTAAGCAACTGATTACATACAGGTGGTAGGGAGGAAGACTTCTTCTTCGCTTCAAAGTGGTCCCACATGCTGCTGGAGGCATCTATGGTGGTGGTGCTCCCCACATGGATGACGATGGTGGTTTGTGGAGGATCGCCGCAAAGGGAGTTCATAGGGGCTCCCTTCCATTTTGCAGCATGTAGGTTCCTGGGTAAGGTATAATCTTTATTGGCCAGTTTAAGCTCTGATTGCCTATGTGCTGCCTCCTTTATTAACCTTCCTGCCCCTTCAATGGACCTAGAGGAACTGCTGAGGTCTTCTTTTACCCATTGGGAGAGCCACAAAGACACTGAGGAGGACACCACTACCCTTTTCTCCCAAGCCTCCCTGCTCATTTTGCTGATGTGAGCAACTCGACCACCCTTCCAGCACTTTCTGGAATTGGCAGACCAGAGCAGTCACTAATGTCTTTGTTCACTCTCCCAACTTTGAGGCACACACACACATCACACTCCTAGGAAACTCTCCCCATGTACTAGAGGATAGCACAAGCATGAGCTTCAGACTGTGCAGCTCAGAAACCTGCCAGCAGCTTTGTGTAAAGGATTATCTTAGAGCATCTCCAGCCAGCCCTGCCTCCAAATCCCTGCCTTTCTTTTTTTACATTTCGACACTCAAAACTTTCTTTTAGATTGTGTGACTGATTTTGTGCTAGTGAAGGATGTTCACAAGAACTTTGTGCTTCTTCCCAGTACAGGGGCAATTCTGAGGCAATGGGAAAAGTCCCAATCATTGTTTCTAAGAAACATCATAATTATTAATGCCAACCACCACAGTTTATTATCAAATTCATTACAAGTAGAACAGCATCGTGAGTAGCCAACTTCTACCTTTTAGTTTTCACTCTATTTTGGCTGCAGTTTTCTTATATGCAAAAGATTCTTCCCTATATCTTCTCTGGGTCTATTCTACACAGGCAAAAACTTCTGCAAACTTTTTACAACTTTAGTTTAGAAATGATGTAGCTATTATGCCCCTATGAAAGCTGCTTAGGACTTTCAATACCAACAGATTATTCTCCTGTATAACCAGGCATTTTCATCATTTCAAAGTGATCTCTGTAAAAAACTTTTCTCTATTTTGGCATATATTTAAATTCTGACTATGCCTCAATAACCATAAATAGTCCAATATAAACCTAATACATAAACCGACATACCTAATAATGTAAAGAAATGCCAGTGGACTAAATATGTCATTTTCTTAAATAAATAAGAGATAAAAGATTTAACATCAGCTTTTACAATCCATATTGACAAGCAACTTTAAGAGCCTGAGGCAACCCTCTTCATGGCTTTACTTTTTAAGCAGAGAGGTAGTAAAAAGTCTATGACATTTAATTGGGATTCTTTTTCTGGAATTACCATTGGAGACCTTTAAATGTGCACAGTTAATCACTACCTTAGGCAGACATAGTTTATTGGCCCAAATCTGAGATGAATTTTAATAAAGGTTTAAGAAGTAACTTTGGGGCATTTTGACAAGGTTGGAGAAAGAGGAGAGGAAAAAGAGCTGCATAGTAAATAATGAATCATCTCCATGGTCTCATTAGATAGATTTTTGCATTATTCTTTTTCTCTTCTTTCTTTCCCTTATTAATTTACATGACTGTATTAGTCAGGGTTCACTGGAGAAACAGAACCAATGTACTATAGGGAAATGATAAGGAATTGTTTCATGTGATTATGAAGACTAAGATGTCCCGCTATATGCAAGCTGGAAACCCAGGGGAACTGGGGTGTAGTTCCAGTTCAAGTCTCTATGCCTGAAAATCAGGCGAGCCAAAGGTGTAAGCTCCTGTCTAAATGCAGGAGACATGTTCCAGCTTGAAAATAGTCAGGCAGAGAGGGAACCTTCCCTTTGGTCAGGCCTCCACCCACACTGGGAAGAGCAATCAATTGTACTCAGTTTAAGGACTTAAATGTTAATCTCATCCAGAATCATTCTCATAGACACTCTGAATAGTGTTTACCAAATATCTTGGCACCCCATGTGATGGTACTCATAAAATGAACCATCAGAATGACACTAAGGAGCCCTAGCTGGTTTGGCTCAGTGGATAGAGTGTCGGTGTGCGGACTGAAGGGTCCCGGGTTCGATTCCAGTAAAGGGCACATGCCCAGGTTGCAGGCTCAATCCCCAGTAGGAGGCATGCAGGAGGCAGCCTATCAATGATTCTCTCTCATCACTGTTGTTTCTCTCTCCTTCTCCCCTTCCTCTC
>NW_005874416.1:0-3954 GCF_000147115.1 Myotis lucifugus | reverse complement strand
TCTGAAATAATCAGAGACCAGCACTCTAGGTACAGAGCATTTGAAAATCTGATCCAGACTGGCCTACATCAGAATTGCAGGGGTACTTGTTACAAGTAGAAGTTTCTGAACTCCAAGGCAACCTACAGGAAAATGTCTGGGAAAGGGCATTAAGAGCTACATTTTAACAACTTCTGCAGTATCAGCCGCCTGGAGCATGCTACAGTTTGAATCTCTGCTCCTAGACTCTTTTTAATAATAATCTCAAGTAACTGGAGCCTAAAAACGGGAAGTGGTGCGGAAGGAATTGGGGTGCTCTTTGTTCTTGAAATCTGGGGCCACTACTGATGGGGAAAGTATTTTACAAAGGGGTGTCTTCTATTTTTACCTTCCCCAGCCTGGTCCAGGATTTTCAATATATTCCTCACAATGAGTTCATGATTTCATCCTATCAAGCATCAGTTCACCATGAAAGTGCAAAGCTTTTTTCTCAATTCTTCTCTTTCTCTGATTTTTCACTAGAGTGGGGGGAAATTTGTAACAAAAAAAGAGCAGAACATTGTTTCAGTTTTTGGAAATGAAAATTGAGATTACAGGTCACCCAGACTGAAAAGAAATTAGTGTGAGATACTTGCCCTCATTAGAAGAATGAGTAAGATTTTTCTTGGTGGGGAAAGTCATAAGAAATAGTATCTCTGTGGGGAGCACCATAAAATGAAGTTCACAGAACATGATACCACTAGGATCCTCCACTAATAATAAAGTCTCCTGGTGCCAAGTAGAAGAAAGGAATCTTATGGAAACAGACAGGAGCTGAGTTAATTATTGCTTCCTGTGAAGTCATTGTTTTGCAAAACTGTGCTTGCTGAGTTGGGTTTAGCTCACTGCTGGGCAAAACTATTTGCCTTTCTCTTGAAAATTTGCAGGACACAGACATCCCAAATTATAGCAACTGATACTAAAATCTAAGAGTTTAAATATGACCAAAGGTCACGCCAGCAAATTCTTGGCAAATGTGAACAACATTTTCTGATTAGAACCATGTTATTGCATTTGAGGCATTTCCCATTTATATCACCTCCAATACAACCTATGTAAATATCTCAAACCGGGATTTTAATGTAGAGGATTCCATACGCAGATGCTGGAAGAGTTAGAAGATAAAAAGCAGAAGGAAGGCCCTGGCCTGTATGGCTTAGTTGGTTGGATGCTGTCCTGTGCATCAAAAGGTTGCCAGTTTGATTCCAAGTCAGGCATATGCCAGGGTTGCAGGCTTGATCCCCAGTAGGGGGTGTGTGCAGGAGGCAGCTGATGATATCTGGCTCTCACATTGCTGTTTCTCTTTCTCTCCTTCTCCCTCCCTCTCCATCTAAAAAAAAAAACAAATACAAAATAAAAAGCAGAAGGAAGATCAGTGACGTTGAGCCATCTTTTCATATGTCTGAGTCATCTCTATGTCCTCTTTGGAAAAGTGTCTAATCAGGTCCTCTTATAAAACACCTATGCAAAATTCTCGATGTGAACAAAAAGTTCAATCTCACTTGGCCAGAAAGGGGTAGAGCAATTTTTCTTAGTCAAGGAGGATGTCTCCTGTGTGGAGAGATGGCTCACTCCTTCTATTCTGAAGAACCATTTCTATTTTTGTTCTGATGTGACACATGTGCAAGGCTCACCAGTGTTGCAGGGTGGCATTCACCAGATCCTAGCAGGGGTAAGATTTACAGAATCTAATTACTCATTTGCATCTCCATTCTTAACCTCTTGGCCCAATCAGTTCATTGTTAGTGCTTGTTATTCATCTGTAAGAGAGGGGAATTATACTACTGACTCACTTCAAAGAGTCCTAGAGGTGGGATAATAAAGAGTAAAAATGGCAGAGTAATTGAGTTTGAACTATAAGCTAATATATCATCACTAGAAGCCCAGTGCATGAAATTTGTGCACTTGGGGGGGGGGGTCCCTCAGATGGCCTGTGCCTTCTTGCAGTTCGGGAGTCCTCGGGGAATGTCTGACTAACGGCTTAGGGGCCTAAGCTGTTAGTCGGACATCCTTAGTGCTGTAGTGGAGGCGGGAGAGGCTCCCGCTACTGCCGCTGTGTTCACCAGCCATGAGTCTGGCTTCTGGCTGAGCGGCGCTCCCCCTGTGGGATCACACTGACCACCAGGGGCAACTCCTGCATTGAGTGCCTGCCCCCTATTGGTCAGTGAGCATCATAGTGATTGGTCATTCCGCCGTTAGGCTGAAACTGGCTCTCTGACATTCCCCAAGGGGTCCCAGATTGCCAGAGGGCACAGGCCAGGCTAAGGGACCCTACTGGTGCACAATCGGGGCTGGGGAGGGACCGAGGGAAGGCTCCAGCGAGTGTCTGGCCTGTCTCACTCAGTCCCGATCAGCTGGACCCCAGCAGCAAGCTAACCTACTGATCAGAGCGTCTGCCCCTTAGTGGTCAGTACACATCATAGCGACTGGTTGACCAGTCGACTGTCTGCCCCCTGCTGGTCAGTGCACGTCATAGCGAGCAGTTGAGCAGCCTTAGGATATCATTAGCATATTACGCTTTGATTGGTTGAACAGCCGACCAGGTGACTGGACACTTAGCATATTAGGATTTTATTATATAGGATTAGACAGATGCTTGAGGCTAACAAAAATATTTATCATTTGGCTTATAGTAACTATTCTCTTTGTTTTAAAACCTTGAACTCTAAACAAAGAATACTATATTTTAATAATAGAAAATATTAAAATCTTTAAAGTTACATGTAATATTAATATTTTCAACATATGATTATTGTCTTTAATGTAAATATATTAAGGAAATGTGGCTTTAATTCTTCACTACAATAATATCATGTAAGCAAACCCTTTTCATCTCCCCATTAGGTAAGCATTTGATAGCACTTAGATGATGTGAACAAAGATAGTCAAGGAAATGTTTCCCTGAGATTATGGAACTGGAATGGCTTTGCAACACTTGTGTTTTTAAGTGTCTGATATGTATTCTCTCTGATATTTAAGCAATTTCGTCACAAGGTCACCATCTCAAACTACAATGATAATTTCTAATCTCAAGATTATAGTTTGCTTCTAGATTTCATTGGCGATCATGATTAAAGTACCATTTGAACTATCCATTAGTGTGAACAAATCATTCAAAACATAACGTATGGTTTTAATTTCAGTAAATATTTACAGCACCCACTGTGTATACCAGGCACCCTGCTGGGTAGTTTGGCACTCAATTTATGTTACAATCCTGAGAGAGATTTGAAAATATGGAAACCATTAGGTCTCAAAAGCATGGGTTATTGAAGAGACATAGTAATCCCAGCCCAGAATGGGTTGGCAAAGAGTATCATCAGGGTAATGGACCCAGGTTTAGGGCACCATTGGACTTATGTCCAAAGAGCCCTGCCCTCCCACCCCCACCCACCCCAAAATGGGACAGCATTATATTTCTATTCAATTGACCCATTCACAGAGTTTATTCCCTGCTGGAAACATGTGGAACAGAATCAGCTACCGCTTCTGGGAATGTTAGTCAATGTCCTAGAGGCTGCAGTTGGAATCAGGGCTCTGAGCTCTAGGCGGGAAAAGAAAGACAAAATTCAAACTCATAGATCATATCAAATGAGCAAGAGCTAAAGAGTGGGGGCAATGCGGAGAATTTGTTCATGGCCATCGGAGTGTCCAGGGACTACTCCAGTAACAATAACCAGATATTTGGGGCATCATGTTATCAGATTCTGGATCCTAAGCTTCTCATAGCAGAGTTTCTCTTTAAGATCATCATGCAGGTCCTGACCTACTTTTGTGGGATGTGGTTCTGATGACAACTTAGTCTTCACAGCCTGTGCAGTGATGTTCTAGTCCGCTTTCTATGTGGCTACTCAGCAGCCAATATAAAAACTAGAATAGCCCTGGCCAGTTGGTTAAATATAGTCCAATGCACCAAGAGGTCACCAGTGTGCAGAT
>NW_005874415.1:13119-16093 GCF_000147115.1 Myotis lucifugus | reverse complement strand
GGGCCAATAGAGGGTTCATTCAGGGCCCCTGCTCCTGCTAAGGCAGTGGTTCTCAACCTTGGCTGCACATTAGAATCACCTGGGAATCTTTTTAAAATCCTGATTTCTGGGCCTCATCCCCTCCTCTGGATTTTAAAAAGATTCCTAGGTGATTCTAATGTGCAGCCAAGGTTGAGAACCACTGTGCTAAGGGAAGGCACTGGTCCTACCATAGGCACAGATTTGTCTCTATGCAGTGGGTTCTTGAATAAAGGGAGTGGGATTATTTTTAAGGAAAATATATCTAGTAGTATTGATAATCAGACAAAGCGTACTGAAAATTATATTGTCAGACCAGTGAAAACAGTGGACCCCAGTTTTAATTGGGTGTTCAACTGCCGGAGAAAATACATTCTATATGTTTTCAGCAAACCAGGATGATCAGAGGAGGGGAAACTATATTAACATAAAACACCATTTTGCTGCATCAAGTTTTTAAAAGTTTAGTGGAACAACATTTGGTTGTTTTAAATGAAGCCAAAATAATTTTCTTGACCATATCGTTAACAAATGGGTATATGGTGTAGTTAGGAGCTAACCTGATCGATGAGTGATTTGTGTTTGCTGTTGTTGTTGTTAGCAACCTGAGTGCTTTGGTCAGCCTCAGTGTTTTTGTGCTGCTTTTGTTTTTTAATGATTATTTCCAATATATATGGAAATGTTACCTTTGAACCCGGAGCTAGAGTTTTGAGATAAAGTGGAGATAGGAACAATCAAATATAAGTAATATACTTACAATACAAAGGCATACTGGTTATGAAAAGTAACATTTAAATTTGTAAGAAAGAATACCTAAATTCTTAGTAATCTCACCCAGAGATACACACTAATTCTGCGCGTCTTCTGGTCTTCTAATTTTGGGCCCAAAGTCCGCACATATTCACTCTCACTCACTAAAAGAATAATTTGACATCATTGTCAAGATCATGGTTTTTAAACGTGGACAGTCCTGGGTAGAGTCTGGGCTCTTCTAGGTTATAGGGGACAAGTGACTTAAGCTTTGTAAGATTTCCTCAACTATCTGAGGAAGGTGATACAAATACCACTTTTCGGGTTGTTTCCAGTATAAAAGAGATCATGCTGTGATTTTTGCATTTTTCACTGCGAGGTAGAATCACTCAAGGTTTTAAAAAAATTCTGATGTATGTGCCCCTTCTCCTCAGAGAGCCTGACGGCTGTGCTGCCCTGGCTTGGGCTGTGTGCTTTCTAGGTGCTCTCTAGGTGACTGTGCCACAGCCAGGACTGAGACGCTCTGTAGTAATATACGCACAGCTCTTGACACATAAAACCCAGAAAGGGCATTAGCATCATGATTGTCCTGTGCTTTTTAAGAAAGTGATTAACACAACATGCTGTCTATCACGTGTGTGTGTGTGTGTGTGTGTGTGTATTTTAAGGGGTACAGCTTTTACTGACAAACATGTGTAGCTACCTTATTCGTCATTTTTCATGGCTGCATGGTATTTGGTAGTATCATTATATCTTAATTTTCTTGATTAACTGCACATTCGGCACTTAAGTCATTTTAAGTATCCCACCAGCCTAAACAATGCTGGGGAGAGGCTTGTGCCTATAAATTCTTCATAGCTGTTCAACTGTTTCCTCAGGATAAATTCCTAGAAGACAAACTGCTGGCTCCGGGGGTCCATGCATCTTTGAGGCTTTTGCACGTTGCCAAATTGCCCTGCTTAATGGAATGATCGATATCATTTAGGATGCGTTAGGGCTACAGATATGAAAACACTTGGTTCAGATTGACTTAAACAATAGAGAAGATGCATTGGCTTAAATAACTGGCAAACCTGGAGATTAAGTGAATTTCAGGGCTAGTTTGCTTCAGCATTCAATGATATCATCACGGATCTGTCTAAATCACTTGACATTTTCCCTTAGCCCTGTGCCATGCCAGCTTTTTCTAAGGTCCAATCAGGGCTGGCAGCAATTCCTGGGGCAGCAGGCCTCGCATCCAGATACAGGGAGGAAGGAAGGGTCCTTTTAAGAAGCTTGCTCTGGGAGAACAAGCTGCCTTCTTCAGTTTCAGCAAAGCATGACTACCCTCTTCTTGGTCTGATTTTCTATGGGTCAGCAATGAGAATATGGAGGTTAGCTTATGCCTGGGTCGCACACCCTAACCCGAAAGGGGCTCCTTCTAGCTCTCATAGATTGCAGGGGAGAGACTGGGATGCTTTGAAGGAAGGGGCCATGAGAAGGGAGCATGCAGCTGAGATGTCAGCCACAGTGCCCACGATGAACACAATTTGAAACAATCAGAACTGGATGCTGCCCACAAAGTTGAAAAGAGGGGAAGAAAGTAAGTTTAGGAGAAATAAGGCTGAGTGAGTCTCCCAGAACCTACCACTGGCAGCTTGAAGTCATTCCACAGCTGGAGAGGAAGCCGGTGAATATGCCGTCTGCCTGGACACCCACCCAGGTGCCCCGTGCTTGTTATACCACACACATCTGCTGCCTTTTACCGATGAGGAGGGTCACCATCACAAGGCTGGTAGGGAATCATTTTAGGGAAATTCATCATCTATCCTCACTCTCCCACCCACAGTCTAAATTATAAGTTTCTTGAAGTGCAGAAATATACTTTGTGGTGTGTGTGTGTGTGTGTATGTTGGGGTGGTGGGGTGGGGGAGACAGAAACAGGAAGAGGGAGAGGGAAAGAGAGAGAAATTGATTTGTAGATGGTAAAGTGTCCTAAAACTTTTGTGTGATTATGATAACCTTCTACAGACTGTTGCAGTGTTAAATAGTTCATTGCTTCTTAATCAATGTCTGTAGATGGACAGACTTATCCATTGAGAGACACCACCCTGGGCCAGTTTGGCTCAGTCGTTAAAACATTGGCCCCACAGACCAAAGGGTCATGGTTCAATTCCCAGTCAAGGGCACTTGCCTGGATTGCAGGATCAATCCCTGGACCCAGTTG
>NW_005874415.1:0-13019 GCF_000147115.1 Myotis lucifugus | reverse complement strand
CAATGGATGTCTCTCTCATGTCAGTGTTTCTCTTTCTCTCTTCTCTCCTTCCCTTTCTCTTTCCTCCCTTCCACTGTATCTAAAAATAAGTGGAAAAAATAACCTCAGCTGAGGAGTAAAAGAAAGGTAGACACACACACAGACACACACACACACACACACACACACACACACGCTGAGGAACCCTCCCTTCTGTGGGAGTCTGAGTATAGGCATTGGGAAAGGTCACCATTTGACCTATTTCAAGGGCATTAATGTGTGTGGCCAGGTTCTAATTGGATTCCATCCTATCATGAAGGCGATTCTCGCAGTGCTTCCTCTGGTGCTGTCGGTCTAGCAATTCCCCCAATAACATTTTGGCTTTCAAACCCAGACCCAGAGGAATCTGGGATGTGGCAGTATTAACATTTAGATTAATTTCTCATGGCAGTTGTGTTATTGGATTTCTCTCTCTTGCCAACCCACTTGAAACTGGTATAACTATCATAGTCTCCAATGGACCTTTTAAATAGCATTGGTAGAATAATGTCTACTAAAAAGAATTGTATCAATTCAAAGTCTACCCTCAGCATTTGGTACACAATCTTTGCCCTTGGGCAACCCTGAAATACATTTGTAAAGGTGTCAGTATTTGTATTCCAGGGACCTTTTAAAGATCAGTTACTCCCTCCAGGTATCTAAGTGAAACGATTGCTTGGCCAGGTCAGAAATGTAATTTTCATGACATGTACGACAAATTGTCCTCACTTCTGCTTGAAATCTTTCTCTTTGAAATCAAATATGTATTTAATTGTTCAAATAAAACTCTTAAAGAGAAAGTTTGGAGAAAGTTGGGAAGTTATAGTTTTGTTATTAGATGAATTATTCCCTAATATATAGTTGAAACTCATGTAATGGGAATGCATTTTGTTCCACATTTCTCAGTATGAGAAATGCCATATCAGTTCATTTCTCAATAGCAAATTGAATTAAACTGTGAGACCCAACTTTTCAGCTGCTTAGTTTTCAAGTACCTTCTTCTCCATCCCTACTTTTACTCAAGGATCAGGGTATCCTATATGTCCCTGGGGTGTGGTGAAAGGGCATCGATGAAATTCAGTTCTCCATGGTCCCTTAAGGAGCCCACTGTCCAAACCCGAAGGCCAATTTGGGAAAGGTGTCATCCCTTCATCTTTCTTTTTAAAAAAAAAATATATTTTTATTGATTTCAGAGAGGAAGAGGGAGAGAGAGACGGAAATAATCAATGATGAGTGAGAATCGTCGATCGGCTGCCTCCTGCACGTCCCACACTGAGGATCGAGCCCACAACCTGGGGATATGCCCTGACTGGGAATCGAACCGTGACCTCTTGATTCATAGGTCAATGCTCAACCACTGAGCCATGCCAGCCAGGCATCCCTTCATCTTTCGACACTAAGTATTGAGTGTGGATCTGCTGACAGTTTATGACAACTCCTTAGTAATGATGGAAAAGAGTCCCTAAAATGGTAACGAAGCCTCAAGCACATTTGGTGTTGCCTGTATAATTTTGTTTTTAATTTTTTAATTTTTTTTATTGATTAAGTTATTACATATGTGACCTTTTCCCCATGTTGCCCCTTATCCCCCCACTCATGCCCTCACCCCCCTGTTGTCCGTGTCCATTGGTTAGGCCTATATGCTTGCATATAAGTCCTTTGGTTGATCTCTCCCCCTTACCCCCACCCTCCCCTACCTTTTTAAGATACGTTAACTGTTGACACAGAACTTGAGCATGCAATGACATCCAGATGTTAGTCCACAGTGAAAGAACTCTAAGAGCAAGATTGTGAGAAGGTAGACAGTGTTCTTTCTTTCTTTTATTAAATCCTCACCAAGGTAAATACACCACAATTTTTCAATTCTCCTATTGATTACACTCCTCTAAAAATTCTTATGCAAATCTTATTACATGAGGGTGAAAATTTCTCTAGGGTATTTGCTTAGGAGCAGAATTATAGAATTGCTTGGGAATTAGAGGGTGTGAGCATCTTCCATTTACTAGGTAATGACAATGTTTGTTTCCAAGTAGTTGTACCAATTTGCCTGACTAACTAGGGTTATAAGTTCCTATTGTTCTGCATACTTACCAACACTTATTGTTGACAACTTTCCTAATTTTTGCCAACCTAGTGATTACAAAAATGGTTCATTAAATTTTAAATTTCAGTCATTTTATTATTTGTCTTTTGGCATCGCTTTAGTTACTCATTAAAAATCTACTCTTAATTCCATGTTCTTTTTTTATTTCTTAATGGTTGGTGTTTTTAATTATCTGAGTTATATTGCTTTCAGATTTTGTGTTATCTGAAGTTGTCTGGGTTTAGCCATCCTACTATGTCTATTAACTCTCACTAATGCTGGGGAGTTTCATTGTGTAGTTTATAGTTTTTACTTGGTTGTTATTTCAATGGTACTTGACCTTATAGAATTGTGGGCAGTTAAGGGTGCTATGATTTTCTCTCCATAGTGTGTTCCCATTGGCTTCTGATGAGCATGATAAGGATATGCACTAACAGCATGGGACCATGTTTACATCAGTTACTTGAGTTGGGAGTTTCAAAACCATTTGAGTAGAAAAAGAAAGCTGTTCATTGAGTACATACTATTTACCTAGAACTGACCCATGTCCATTCTGAAAGGAAGTTCTAGAGAACTTTTGATCCCAATAAAAAAATATTACTGGATCTTGAAATCTGTTCCTTTAAAAATTCTATTATAAAGCTGAGTTATATAAAACTTCAAGATAATTTGTACTGACTTTTTTATTTTGTGTTCTTTTTTATGTCATGTACTAGTATTTTCTAAATATTGTAGGTGTGAAATATATAGTTGAAATGCTTGCTACTTTACTAATTTTATTTATTTACTAGAGGCCCGGTGCATGAAATTATGCCCTGGCACGGGGGAGGGGGCGGGGGGTGTCCCTCAGCTCAGCCTGTGCCCTCTTGCAGTCCAGTCCGGGACCCCTCAGCAAACATCCCTCTTGCAGTCCGGGCCTGTCACAGTCTGAGACCCCTTGCTCCTTACCGCCCACCTGCAGCAGAGGTGGGAGAGGCTCCTGCCACTGCCGCTGCACTCGCCAGCTGTGAGCCGGCTTCTGGCTGAGTGGTGCTTCCCCTGTGGGAGCACACTGACCAACAGGGGGCAGCTCCTGTGTTGAGCGTCTGCCCCCTGGTGGTCACTGTGCATCATAGTGACCGATCATTCTGCCGTTCGGTCAATTTGCATATTAGAGTTTTATTATAAAGGATATTTATCAAAGCATAATGGTTGAATAAATCTTTTTCATTTTCACTGACTGAAGAAATGCTGGACTATTTTAACACATTGTATGCGGGAAACGTATTTATATGTTTTACGTTGACTGTAAGTAGTAGAGCCACCTGTTAGCGCGCGATAAAAACTACCCGCAAACAATGTGTTAAAAAAAATTATAACCTAGTAGTTCATCTAGTGGAGGTATCTGAAATTTAGGTAGTATATTAATTCAACTGAATAGAATTAAAGCTCAAAACAATAAACATTTCCTGAGAGTAACTGTTTTTCCAAACCCAAATATATAATGTTCACTTTGTTTACTAAGGTAGGCCTTTTTCTGTTCCAGTTAATTTATTTTTGCCACATTTCCATTCTTTTTTGCCTAGTTCTTGATGAAAATTACTGCTATTACAGGCTGTGGAGATGTTTTTCATCTCTCCTCTTTAAAAGCAAAATTTCACCTGTGTGATAGAATATTTATGAGGCATTTTTCTTATTTGTGTTAATTTAGATATTAAGTAAGTTCACAATACTTCCATTGAGCATTATTATAGTACATTACATTAGGGATTATGTGTAAGGAATATTTTTTCAAGAAAATTAAGTATGGTTCTGCAATTTCCATTTTTTTACCATAAAAACTCTCTTTCAATAATAATGTCTAATTATATTTCCCTGCCTCCCCACCTATTCTTTTTAAAAAGAAAAGAAAAAATTAACCCTTACTTATATAAAGGTCAATGATCTGAAGCATAGTAACAATGCAACTTTTTTTTAAAAGTAAAACAAAAGTAATCAATAACCAAGAAATGCATTCTTCTTAGGATACTTTTAAAAATAAAACACATGATTTTAAAGAAAATTAGTCATTTGATTTTATTACCCACAACAAATTGAGTACAAGAAATTGGGACTAGATTTAGACACACTCACACTCACATGAGATGGCTGGCAAGTGAAAAATCAAGGAAAGATGCGGTCGGAGAAGACACAAGAATAGTAATCTTGAATCATCTGGAGAAGAGGCAAATGGTGGTCCATATGGTGGTTATCCCTGGGTCTTGAGAGTAACTCCTATGTACAGTTCTCAGTTCAGATATAACTTCTACTAGAAGACCCTGAACTCTTCTCCCTTTTGCCCCCACCACTATACCTTGAAGTTCCCTTAGAATGGTACTTACCAGACTGTATCATTGTTGCTACTATTAAATTACTGGCAGGGCCATAAATTATTTTCAAGTGGTTCTCCAGGTCTCTATCAGTGTTTGTTACAATAAATATGTTGAAAAAAAAATAAAAGGGTCATCCCTAGTGTTCACCATATTGACTCTGAATCACCAAGAAAAGATTCAATTGAACCAAGGACATTTTTGAACTCAAAGTTAACTTGTAGAAAACTTGGCCAGTCTAGTCACATATATGGATGAGGAAATTGAAGTCCAGGAAAGGGAAGTGACTCACCCCAAATAGGTGGTTAATGATATACCTAAGTGAAAACAGGTATCTCCTAAATCTTATTCTATGCTATTCCACGACCCTATGTAGGCGCTGAATATGACAGTGAATTGAGTCCTTACTGTAAATGAGGAATTGTGCTAAATGATTGACATTTGTTATGTCATTTAGTCCTCAGAACAGCCTGACAGAGTTGATGCAAGTATTATTGACATTGTGCAGACACAAGAATGAGGCTTATAGCATTTGAAAAACTTAAGTGATGTAAGCAAGGTTTCCATCTTGAACTCCAGAATTCTAACTCTTCAGACACCTCCTGCTCTCCACCCCAAACTCAAGACTCCTCTCTCTCTTTTTTTAAAAAATATATTTTATTGATTTTTTACAGAGAGGAAGGGAGAGGGATAGAGAGTTAGAAACATCGATGAGAGGGAAACATCGATCAGCTGCCTCCTGCACACTCCCTACTGGGGATGTGCCTGCAACCAAGGTACATGCCCTTGACCGGAATCAAACCTGGGACCCTTGAGTCCACAGGCTGACGCTCTATCCCCTGAGCCAAACCGGTTAGGACTCAAGACTCCTCTCGTATATTTCGTTTCCTATTGATAAAAGTAGAAGTGTGTGAGAGCCCACTGAGATAGCTGTTTAAATATTTACTGCTTCATAAATCTACATGCTAAAATTTCTGATAAATGATGTTTTAATTCAAAGTTAGAAGAGCCCTAGTCTGTTGCACAGTGGTTAGAGCGTCAACCCACAGACTGAAGTGTCATGAGTTTGATTCTAGTCAAGGGCACATACCACAGATGCAGGTTCGATTCCCAGCCCCAGTCAGGGCATATGCAGAAGGACACCAATCAGTGTGTCTCTCTCACATTGATGTTTTTCTCTCTCTGTGTCTTTCCTCATTCCACTCTCCACTGGGGATTGAGTCAGACCCGCAACCCAAACCTAGAATCGAACCAGAACTTAATGGTTCATAGGTCGACACTCAACCACTGAGCCACACCTGCTGGGTAGGATCTCTTCTCTTTAAGTGTGCTGGATTCCCGTCCACTGGAGAAGTGCATACTAATAAGGCATTTGTGAAATGTCAGCAGTCACAGACCATCTCTTTTGTCTCATCCCACAATTAGTGAATTTGCTGACAGCCTTCATTGTTCTGTTTTGAGAAAAACTGAATGTTACAGAAATCATAGCAGCATTTATAGCTATAGACCAGGATTTAGGGTGATTGATTACTATATTGGATTTGGGAGATTCTGTGTGAATTTATGCATTGTTTCTTTCCTACAGCATAAAAGATTTTTAAAATTCCATATCTATTAATTACATAGGGAAAATGACAAAAAGGAATGTGCTTATAGATAATAGAGTAATTTTTCCCCCAGTCAATTAGAACGGTTTCAACTAAAATAGATTGAAACTCTCTTATGAGCCAATTACTAGGAAAATGTCAAGATGAGAACTTGTCCTTGACAGCAAGATTAGTCTAGTGGGAAAGATGAATGTTTACCCCAATATTATACCCCCAGTATAACATAGATAAAAATGGGTAGTAGAGACAGGGGAATAACTACCTCTAAATTAGAGGTTGCAAAATGGAAAGACATCTTTTCAGGCAGATACACGTGTTTTGAGACATGAAAGATCAATGCGTGGGTGGTCTTTGGTAGGCATATTAGTTTTCTAATGCTGTATAGCAAATTACCACAAATTTAGTGGCTTAAAACGACCCCTGCTGATTATCTCTGTTGCTGTAGGTTAGAATTTTGGGCATGGCTTCTCTGGGTTCTCTGCTCAGGTTCTCACAAGGCAAAATTCAAGTTCATCCATTCTGCATCCTCATCTGGGGCTCAGATCCTCTTCCAAACTCTGGTTGCTGGCAGACTTGGCTTGTGATTCTAAGACTGAGGTTCTCACTTTCTTGCTGTCAGGCAATGGGCCTCAGCGCTCCGAGGCCCCCACAGTTCTCTGCCCTGTGGCTCCCTCTATTGTCAGGTCACAGCATCACTGTCTGATTCTTGAGAGCAGCAGAGTGGAAACACTAGGAGTCCCTGACCCTTCCTCGCACTTGACTGATTTAGGCCCACCCAGGATAATCTCCCTTTTGGTGAACTCACAATCAACTCTTTAGGGAGCCTAATTACATCGGTAATATCCCTTCATTTTTACCATCCTATATAATAAAAGGCTAATATGCAAAGTGTCCCCTCGGGAGTTTGACTGTGAGACTGAGAGTTCAATCACTCGCTATGACGTGTGCTGACCACCAGGGGGTGGTTCAGAACATGGCGGGTGACCAGCTGCAGTGGCAGGGCGCTGAGGGAGCGAGGGAAGGAGGAGGCTGGGAGGCGGGGAACCTGATTGGCCCTGACCTCCAGCCATGCCTAGGGATCCTACCATGCACAAATTTCATGCACCAAGCCTCTAATATAACATAATCACAGGAGTGATATCTCATTACCTCTGTGGTTAGAAGAAAGTTATAGACCCTGCTGCCCACATACTAGGGGAGAAGATTATACAAATCTATAAATCAGTGTGGGTCATCTCAGAATTCTATTTATCAGGGTAGGTAGACTTAGGCTGTAGCAGGATGGAATAATAAGAGATCTTGTTCAAAATTCTAAGGGGCACGGATCCTATCCTGTAGGTAATACTGAGTTACTGTTAGGTTTTAAACCATGGAGACATGACATTTAATAGAATAAAAGATGATTCCTTTGGCTGTGTGAACAATGATTTGTAGTGGAGCTGGATGAGAGGCAATTAGGAGTTGTTTAAATAACTGAGTCAGGATGGCCTCAAGAGTACAATGTTGATAATTGCCACAAAGGCTGCTAGGAGGGGAAAATGCTAGAAATGTTTAGAAGGGAGAATGGGACAGTAATTCATGAGTCATTGGATATAATGGCTGATACTGTAACTGCATGAGGCTGCTCTCTTTCAAAAATCAAAACTTGATTCAAAGGAGATAAAAAGGATATGGAATATGGTCTATAACAATATTGGCATATCTTATAAAATAATGTTACTAGATTTGGGGGGGGGGTATTTAATTAGGCTGCATTTCTGTGGTATTCTATATTCCTAAAGCAGTCTTTGACCTGGGTGTGTAAAATACACATTGTTAAGCTGTGGTCGTAAATAGATTTTCTTGTAAACTTTTAGATCAACAGACACTACAAATTACATAGAGTTGCAAGAAACACACAGGAAACTCCTGCATTTTGCCCTATTTGCTTTGTCATTCTCTGTTTACCTACAGGAAGATAGAGATGTGTGTGCATATTTTTTAATCATGTGAGTGAAATTTGCAGGCATTATGTCTTTTCACACCTAAATTATTTGGTATCTAGTTCTTAAAAACAAGGTTTTAATTCACTAGTATTTTTGTAAAGAATGTTTTCATCTATGTTCATAAGATATGAGTTTGTAACATTTTAATGTCTGTGTTGAATTTTTGTGTCATTATATCAGCTTTATAAAGAGTTGGAAAGGGTTCTTTCATCTATTTTATAAAAAAGGGTGTAAGATTGGTGTCACTTTTTCCTTAAGATTTTGATAGTATTCACCAGCTATACTATCTGGACCTAGAATTCTCTTTTGGAGAGAGTTTTTAATAATGAATTTTATTTCTTTACTAGACAAAGGACTTCAGATTTTTACTTTCTTCTGTTTATATTATTGATTATGATTTTCTAGGAATTTGTCCATTGTATCCAAGTCATTAAATTTATTGGCATAATTTTTCCCATGTTCTTTTATTATCCTTTTTAAATTTTTTATTTTGAAGTAATTTCAGGCTTAAATGAAATCACAAATATAATACAAATAATATCTGCATACCCTCAGATTCTCCAAATGTTAACATTTTAACACATTTGCTCTTACACTGAGAAAACTGACTCTCATTATCCAAAATATATTTACATATTTCCTCATTCCTAGAATATATATGTATATATGTCTAGTAATGTTAGTATTGCTAACTCATATTAATATTAGTATTTAGTAATGCTAAATTTAGTATTACTAAAACATATATTGCCTAAAGTATAACATATGTTTACTGTTCTTGTTTTTAGCTCGAGGGTAAAAATTGAAAGTGTTTTCAAAAGTTATTTGGAATGTTCTTTTTTAAATTGTTGATGTCCTCATTTTCCCCACCTTTGCCCACTTCCACCCAGCCCAACTCCCCTCCTCTGGCCTTCACCACACTCTTGTCTGTGTCCATGGACTATACATATGTTCTTTGGCTAATTTCTTCACCTTCTTTTATCCAGTCCCCCTCACTCTTCTCCTCCTCTGAAATGTTTTATAGATCAAGGTGACTAATAATGCTCATATGTTCTTGCTGATTGTTGTCTGGCTGCTTTGTAATTAGTACAGAGAGAGGAATGTTAAAGTTGCTAATGAGTACTGTGGATTTGTCTATTTCTCCCTTTAGGTCTTTCAATTTTTCTTGATGTTTTTTAAAGGTCTCATAATAGGCACATAAACTTATGATTATTGTCTTCCTCAAAAACTCACAGTTTTCTTATGAAATACTAGAGGCCTGGTGCACAAAATTTGTGCACTCGGGGAGGTCCCTCAGCCCGGCCTGCGCCCTCTTGCAGTCCGGGAGCCCTCGAGGGATGTCCTACTGATGGTTCAGTTGGATATCCTAAGCCATTAGTTGGATATCCTTAGTGCTGCTGCAGAGGCAAGAGAAGCTCCCGCCACTGCTGCTGCATTCGCCAGCTGTGAGCCTGGCTTCTGGCTGAGCAGTGCTCCCCCTGTGGGAGCACACTGACCACCAGGGGGTAGCTCCTGCATTGAGCGTCTGCCCCCTCGTGGTCAGTGCACATCATAGTGACCGGTCGTTCTTTTGTTGGGCTGAAACTGGCTCTCCAACATCCCCTAAGGGGTCCCAGATTGCAAGAGGGGGGAAAGGTCAGGCCAAGGGACCCCACTGGTGCACAACTGGGGCTGGGGAGGGATGCAGGAGTTGGCCAGCTAGGGAGGGACCACAGGAGGGCTCCAGGGTGTGTCCGGCCCGTCTAACTCAGTCCTGATAGGCCGGACCCCAGCAGCAAGCTAACCTACCAATCGGAGCATCTGCCCCCTGGTGGTCAGTGCACGTCATAGCGACTGGTTGACCAGTCGACTGTCTTCCCCCTGGTGGTCAGTGCACATCATAGCGAGCGGTTGAGCGGCCTTAGCATATCATTAGCATATTATGCTTTGATTGGTTGAATGGCCGACCGGACATATTAGGCTTTTATTATATAGGATTCTTCATTATTTCTTGTAGTACATCTTAAATTCTATTTTGTCTGGGATTAATATAGTCACCCAGCTTTATTTTTATTATTTTCATGGTAAATCATTTTTCCTTCTGTTACTTTTAGATGATCTTTCTCTTTAATTTAAATGCCATAATTTATAGATAGCATTTAGTTTTTGCTTTTTATATCCAGTCTAATCATATTTCATTTTAATTGGAGTAGTCAATCTATTTTTGTTTAATGTAATTATTGACGTAGTAGATTTAAGTCTGTCATTTTGCTGTTTGTTTCCATTTGTTTTGATTGGTTGACTAATTTGTTTATTTCCTTCTGGTTTCCTTCTTTCCTGACTTCTTATATGTTAATTAAATATTGTTAGTGGTCAATTTTAAAGCTATGCTTCTTTATATTTTTGGTGGTTGTCTTAGGGATTACACTATGCATTTTTAACCTATTGCAGTCTACTTAGAGTTACTATTTCATCAGTCTATGTAAAATACTAGAAACTTCCAACATAGTTCCATTTAACCATCCATCCTTGGGGCTGTTAACATATATATTACACCTATGGCATGCATTATGATACGCACCTATGGTCTAACATAATAGGTAGTGTTAAAGTATTAAACTTTTCCTTTTAGTCATAATATCTTTTAAATAAAAAGATCAGTATATAGATTTTTAATATTTACCCATATATTTATGATTTATGGTGCTGTGCTTTAGTTAATGGAATCTCAAGTTTGAGTCTACTTTCTTTTACCTTAAGTTTGAACACACTTTTTGTATTTTTTTGAGGTGTACACCTGCTGGCAATAAGTTCTTCCAGTTTCTATTTATCTGAAAATCTCTTTATTTTTCCTTCACTTTGAAGGTTATTTTCACTGGATGTAGATTTCTTAGTAAAAGAGTTTTTCTTTCAACAGTGTAAACATTGTTTCCCTTGCCTATAGCTTCATTTGTTTTGATGAGGTATCAGCCACTAATTTTATTAACAAGGGACTATATGTTCCTCTGGATGTATTTTATCTTTTCTCTGGCTGCTTTGGGGATGTTTTACTCAACTCTGGTTTCAGAAGTTAGACTATAATATGCAGTGGTATAGTTTTCTTTGTAATGGTTATTATTGGGACTTGATGAGTTTCTTGAATCTGCGAGTTTGGATTTTCCCCCCGAGTTGGGGGGATATTTGGCTACTTTCCCTCCACCTTTACTCAATTTTATATAATATTGTTATATTTTATATAGAAGTGAACTAAAGATGTTATTGTCTCCTTCATAAAACAAAAGATGAAGCTTAGAACTGGATCCCTTGGCCCTTTCTCTTTCTCTGTCCTCCCAGTTCAAAATGCTTGTATCTCTTCATAGCCAGCATTCTTTTAGTTCTGCAGTTAGGCTCAATGCATCCAAGCCTCAGCATAATCTTTGTAGTTTTTAGGCTTTTTTTTTTTTAAGAAAATCTGCTTAGTCTACCCATCATAGCCACTCTGCCTCCTGTCATAATGTCACTGTCCCAGGGCATGGAAAGAATCCTGGGTCTGCTTGTACTGTGTCATGTTGTGGGGCTACTGCTTGCCACACTTCTTGCAGAAGTTCCAGCAGGTTTCAGGAATGTTCACAAATATTTGCAGACATGTTATCAATATGGATGCCATTACATAGATTTTATACCACTTGATATTATTCCATGAGTCTCTGAGGTTCTGCTGATTTATTTTTGATCTTTATTGGCCCAGTTCTTCACATTGGATAATTTATATTGATATTCTATCCATCTTCAGATGATAATGCTTAGAAGATAATCTAGCTTCAGTTTCATTGATCCATCCTTTCTCTGTCTCCAATCTGCCTTTAAAGACTTGTTAAGGAAGTTTTCATCTCAGATATTTTACTTTTCAGTTTTAGAATTTTTATTTTATTATTAATTTGGTTTGCATTTTTCTGCCCTTTACTCATTATGATATAATGATGATATATTATACTCCACTCTTTTAAATCCTTATCTACTAATCCAACATCGCAAACATTTCAGGCTTAGTGTAACCATTTTCCTTTCTTTGTGAGTCTACTAATTGAATCTGTTATACTGCATATTCTGAATAAAATGTGAGACTCAGATTCTATTTTCTTCTAGAGTGTTTTTGTTCTAGCAGGCTGTCCACTTAAGCACCAAACTGTCTCCTGTGCAGTGGTAGAAGTTGAGATCTCTGCTCAGTTCCTTCCCTTTTATAACTATTGTTAGGGACTATGAATCGTGGTATTTCCCAAGCACTTGCTCACAAGGGATTTGAGTGATATTCTTATGCAGATTTAGGGGCTTTCTCCTTTCCCACATTGTCCATTTACTTTTTAGCTGCTCTGGCAGCCCTAACCTCCAGCCTCTGTCTTGTCAATTCATTATGGTTATGACTTGCTGCTTAAATTCCCTCCATCCACTTCCCTCATCAGAGAATATCCTCAGGTGCAAAGCTGAATGAATGTGAATTTTATCCAGGTCAGTTTTCTTCCTTTCATGGGCCAACTCGGGTCCCTCACAGCCCATTTTGCTCAATGTTTACAAATGTTATCCATGGGAGGGTTAGTCACCACCATTACAGGGAGTAGAACTTTTGAGTCAGTAGATATTTCTAGATTGCAAGATGGATGTCATTCAATGAAAATGTAATATAAGCCGCATACATAATGAAAAGTTCTTTTAGTAGGCACATTAAAAAATAAGTGAAAAAATAGGAAAAATAATTTTAATACTATACTTTATTTAACCCAACATATCCAAAACATTACCATTTCAACAAATAATTAATGTAAAAATTATTAGTAAGATCTTTTCCCATTATTTTTGTTTACCAAGTCTTTGAAATCTGGTGTGCATATTAGACTTTCAGTACAGCTCCATTGGGATGCTACATTTTAAACGGTTAAAGAGGAACGTAGTATTACTAAAATCACAAAGTTATGTTTCATGGAAAGTATTTTATTTTTGCTTTAGTTCACAGGAAAACAATCCT